>NC_083744.1:7810349-8112849 GCF_033458585.1 Syngnathus typhle
AACCATGAGCTAGTTATAAAGGAATATGTCAAGAGGTTATTTTTTGTTCCCACCCTACACCTAATGAGGACAACTATACTGTAGAAATTGCATCAATGATTGTTCAGGTAACCAGAAAAGGAGTTAAAAAACAGAGTGGCCTAGTGGCAGGTTAAAGTCCATCTTTGTGTGCTTGACTGTGTTGAACTCCTCAGATCTGTTACTCTATAACAAAAAAAGTTATGAAATAAAGTCTTATTCATGACAATGAGGTATAAAGAAGTGTACTGTATTCATCCATGCACTATATAAAAGAACAAATTACATATTTCTATTTGCTAAATTTGACAATGATTCCCCACCCCGCTGCAAATACAGCGCGACTCACCAATCACATTATAATGTTGTGTAACATGCCAGCAGACAGTGATCAAATGTTGTGGCTGTAGTTGCTTGAAAATAACAACTTAGTGAAAAGCTGTCAGTGCATCACATCTTTTTTAGCTGATGGCCATTGACTTTTCTATGCTACTTGAGGTCACAAGCAAACCTAATGAAACCATAACTCCGGTGCTTATGTGCTTATCAACATTACTTGTGCAAAGTGGGGAGGTCGTCGGCATCCTTCGCGGGGTCTCTGGTGTTGGGAATCACTCCAATAATGGTGCTTTTGAGCGAAGTCCCCTTGAGCAAACGTTGCTTGATCAAGTGCATGTTCCGAGGAGTATCTACGTTGAAGCGAACAGTCGAGCCAGGAAGGAGAACACTTTCGTGGGTCAAAAGCAACGGGAGGCGGCTCGGCAACTTAATTCCGCCGAAGGATGACATCTTTAGTAGGTATAAGAACGCTTGCAGCCGAACCTAAACAATAGAAAATTGCGTTAGTGGCTTATGTTAGCAAGTACCACCACCTCGGGATAATTTGTAAACACTCCAGCCTTTAACTGTCAAACTTATCGGTCAAGAAAAATCTAATGACTTCCTTTCGTATTTTCAAAGTAAAAGCAACATTGGGGAGCAGTTTCTCTACAACAGGAAAATGATGTAAATATAAGACTATAATTGTTTGCTTTGTTTTGAATAGACGTTTAAAATACATTATATCTATGGCTTTCTATTACTTGATGATTTGCTTTATTAATTATTCAATGAAATGCTTTGATTTTCGCTTGCTACTCTAATCAGATATCGACTTCCTGTGTGCGTCTGCGTCTACAATGGCGAATTGTAAGACTCACATAATGCAACCACTTTAGGGTTTCAAACTTCATTCAAAGTTCTTCTTTCTAGTTAAAGTATAGTTAGAGTTATGAATATACATTCAATTTAATAAATTCCAGTTGTTGTATTATCTCACCTGTTTATTTATATTCAACCAGTAAAGTTATGAAATTATACAATTATTTGATATCCCAAAATTATTTGACAGTTTTCTATCAGGGAAAAATCAATATTTTACTTACTATTGAAAACCTGAACAATATGTAATAAATTGTGAGGATTTAGCATTAGCATTAATCCTCATCGTAAATACAGATCAAATCTGGGTATTTTTGTCTTCTATGAAAGTCATCAAATTGAAGATTAAAGCACAGTTTTACATGCTTTACAGTGATGGCTGCAGTTTTCTTTTTCTCTCCCGGGGCTAAAATTGGGCTTGGAATATATATATATATATCTCCATCCATTTTCTGAACCCCACGGGGGTCGCGGGTGTGCTGGAGCCTATCCCAGCCGTCATCGAGGGACACCCTGAACCAGTTGCCAGCCAATCGCAGGACTGGAGGTGGAATTAAACCCGCACCCTCCTAACTGTGAGGCGGACTTGCTACCCAGTGCGTCACCAAGACACCATATATATATATATATATATATATGTGTATATATATGTGTATATATATGTGTATATATATATATATATATGTGTATATAATGTGATATTATATCTTTATAAAATGTATTTCCTAGCTGATGTTTATGTAATATCACAAGGAATTTGACAATACAGTACTTAAAAGTGGAAAGATCTGTTTTATTATGTCATGAAATATTACAATAGACGCAACTTTAGTTAATAAAAATAACAATTAAATTATACTTCTTTCATAAGCGTATTGTCACATACAGTATCATTATACATTTCCAAAAATAAATAAATTCAGTATCCTGTGTACAAAAAATGTGATCTATGTTTAAAACAAGCAAACATTGTTTTTGCAGGCATATTTATGTTGTCCATTGTCATTCAGAGGTTGCAAATACCACTTCAAGATTAAATTTTTTTCTTGTTTCTATACACTTTAAAAACACTCGTGACAAATACGTATCATTGCATTTGAGTGATGTGATTGTTAGCGTGAGCAAAAACCCAAGCTGCATGTACTTCAATACACATGGTTCAGCAATTATTGTACACATTGTACATAAAAAGGTATGAGAAACAATACAGTTGATGTCAGATCCAAAATACGACCAATGACAATAACGACTGACACATAGGGCATGTGTCAAAAAAGTTCCAGGATTGGCATCACTACATATTTATATTTGAAATTCACATTACATGTTATCGTAATCTCTATTCTGTGCCATGCCTAGATTTTTATTGGCTTTATTTAAGTACACAAAAATATAGAAGATGCAAAAAAATAAATCATGTCAATTTGTCATAATTTATTATTTGACATGGATTTAACATAATAACTACACTGCTCAAGATAATTAAAGGGACACTTTGAAAACACATCAGATTTCAATGGTGAAAAAAAAAGTTGGATATCTATACTGATATGGACAGTTTAATGTCTCAGGAACAAAATGATACCACATCTTTTGATGGAACTAAAAGTTTTCAGCCTCAGTATATAGACACCCCAAAAATCAAAGTGGAAAAAATGATGTGGCAGGCGCGTCCATTTTGCCTAAATTCAATTTCTGCAACTCAAGATTCTTTTCAATATCTTGTGTGGCCCCCACGAGCTTGTATGCATGCTTGACAACGTCACGGCATGCTCCTAATGAGACGACGGATGGTGTCTTGTGGGATGTCCTCCCAGATCTGTCTAAGGGCATCAGAAAGCTCCTGTAAAGTCTGAGGAGCAACCTGGCGGCGTCTGATGGACCGAAACATTATGTCCCAGAGGTGTTCTATCGGGTTTAGATTAGGTGATTGTGAGGGCCATTCAATTGTGTCAATTCCTTCATCCTCCAGATACTGCATACTCTTGCCACATGAGGCCAGGCATTGTTTTGCATCAGGAGGAACCCAGGACCTACTGCACCATGGGTGCAAGGATTTTATCCCGATACCTAATGGCAGTCAGACTGCCGTTCTCTAGCCTGTAGAGGTCTGTTCGTACCTCTATGGAAATGCCTCCCCAGTCCATCACTAAGCCACCACCGAACCGGTCATGCTGAATGATGTTGCAGGCAGCATAGGGCTCTCCTTGACTTCTCCAGACCCTTTCACGTCTATCACAGGTGCTCAGGGCGCCAGTGGCGGACTTGCCAATTCTGCTGTTCTATGGCAAATGCCAATCGAGCACCACGGTGCTGAGCAATGAGCACAGCGTACACGACAGGACGTCGTGCCCTGAGGCCACCCTCGTGAAGTCTGTTTCTGACTGTTTGGGCAGAGACATTCACACCAGTAGCCTGCTGGAGGTCATTCTGTAGGGCTTGGGCAGTGCTCAACCTGTTCCTTCCTGCACAAAGTAGCAGATATCGGTCCTGCTGATGGAATGAGGACCGTCTACGGCCCTGTCCAGCTCTCCTAGGGTAACTGCCTGTCTCCTGGAATCTCCTCCATGCTCTGGAGATTGTACTGGGAGACAAATCTTGCAACAGCATGCATGGACGTGCCATCCTGGAGGAGTTGGACAATCTGCGTAACTTCAGGAGGGTTAAGAAATCGCCTCATGCTCCCAGTCGTGATAATGACACTAGCTAAAGCCAACACTTGTGGAAAAAACATCAAGATCAAGACGGAGGAACTCCGTCAACACCAATGCAGCTGAAACTGATTAACAACCCCTTCTGCCACGTACCTGACCAAAACCTTATCAGAAAAGTCTAATTGTATTCATGCCTGATAAAAAACTGTTCCTTTAATTTTTTTGAGCAGTGTATATACATAAGTGCTTAACATTTTTGTTGGATCACCTTCAACATTCAATATACTTTTTTTTAGGGTTAGGGTTAGCCCAGGGCCCAGTGTTTGTTTTCTGTTTTTGTTGAGACAGAACTCTTTAATAAACACTTGAACCTAGTGTCTCACAGTTTTATTGATCACGCGATAGAAAAGACTAAAGCTGGTTTGATGTGAAAAAAGCTTTAAAGTAGTTTGAATGCTTTTGTCATTTTATTTGACCTTAGCTTGCAACATTTTTCTGGTAGGTAACTTCACTATGGTGAGGCTTCATTTATTGTAGAATAACTTGCAGCTTAATATTTTCCAAATACTTATAATATTAAAAAAAAGAAGCAGTTTTATGATGACACAGTGGTAAAATTGTGAGATTTAAGTCATGTCAGAAGTGTAATATTTCTATCTTGAGTAGTAATTTTATCCAGATGGCAAAGATGCAGCAGTCAATCTTCAAAGGCCGGCTTTATAATAATATAAATTGTAAGTCTTTACAAACACTTATGATGTCATTCTGGTGTTATTCATCAGTACTCGGGTGAGTTTTTTTTTTTTTTGACAAAATAACACAACATTGTGCTGTATATTTAAAGTGTTCTACTTTTTCTGAATATCACATTCTGTTCTTTATTTTACGCTGTGCAATCTTTGGTTGGAAAACATTTGTTTTTGGAGCATTGATATTCCACAAACTAAACAGAAAAACGTGGTTTACAAAAAGACACATTTGCTTATACTGCATAAGAAAAAGAAAAATGGAAATGTAATGTTTCTAATACATTGCTTGTAAATACAGTTGTATGACCCACATTGACAGTGCACATTGATGCATGTGAAATAGATACTGAAAAAAACAACAACATCATTTGCTAGACCACTGACAATCGAACCATGAAAATTCAGACTCAATTTATCATTTTTGCACAAATTCTCCTGAAATCATGTCTGTCAAGCTTCTTCTAATGCAAAGTAAATGCACAGTAAAACATAAAAGCTGGACAGATTTATTACTATTTGTTTGTCATTGCCTGAGTCTCTTTGTGCACAGCAAATGTTCAGAATAAAATACTTTTCATGGATAACACACAGAACAATATAGGTAATAAAAGCATAAAAACAATTATGCTTTTATTACCAGCAGAACCTGGGCAGGGGTGGGGTAAATAGCCAGTCTTTTGAGAGGGAGTTCAAAGACATTGCAGTCACAAAGAATACGGTTGCAAATCAGAGTTCACCAATATGATTGTGGTGTAAAGTCATCCGGTCATAAATCCAACGTGAAGCACATTGTAATAGGCTCATTTGACATGAACCAGGCAGGCACCTACACAAGAGCACATGGTGGGCTTTGCAAGCCAGATGGTTGGGCAAGCATTGTCCTCCAGAGTTTTAAGTGAACCCTGCGGTGTGGATAAGGCAGGTTGCAGCGTGTGCCACATTCCAGATGGACAAATAAACTTGACTTGACTTGACCCCATCCATCTTAGCAAATAATTTAGGTCATATATATATCATGCATCTGGTAAAATATATGTCAATATGAACAAATCTTTGAGGAGATATTAGGGCCAAACGATATATATATCATATTATCCAGCAGGCTTTGAGGAAAAAAAGTTAAAGTGGATTGTCCTTCAAGATCCCTCAAGGTCAAAGAAAATACCTAGTCAGACGAGGGACCACCTCACCCCACTGGCCTCTTCTCAGCTATTTGCCGTTGAGACATTCTTCTTGATTTTACGACAATGGGAGGAATCCAATTCTATAAAATAAAAAATGAAAAAACATATTGAGAACTTAAGAATTTCATATTACGCATGGAAGTAAAAAGTTCAAATCAAAACAGTGTGTTTGCATTTGCGACAAAAAAAATAAAAATATATGCCTCTAAAGTCTCGCAAAACATCATTTACAATATCTCATAAGACCTCAGAGCAGTGACCATTTAATAGACTTAAGTCGACGAGTAGTTTGTTTTTGTTGTTGTTGTTTTTCGGTTGAGTGTGTAACCGTTATTCCATTGAGTACCATCCATCCACCCATCCATCCATCCATCCATCCATCCATTATTTATTTTCTGTACCGCTTGTCCCCACGGGGGTCGCGGGTGCGCTGGAGCCTATTCCAGCAGTCATTGGGCAGAGGCAGTCAACCATCGTAATGTTTTACTGCTTTGCAAGTTTGCTCAAAAGGAAGTGGCCTTCATTAGTGGTATATTTTTGGAAGAGTCAAAGGTCGTTGTGTTCTCCAGAATTTAAAAACTTGTACAACACATGGGCTGCTGCCACATATTGACAATGGCAGATTGCGTGTGACAAGTCACTTTCAAACATTGAGTATTCAGACAATGAACATTAAAGTCCATGGAAGAATTAATTATATTTGGCTCTGGCACCAGTGTTTGTGGAGCAACTTTCGAATTTTGAGGAGCAATTTTTGTCATGTTAATAAACAAAGATCACAAGAGTATTTCAAATATTTGATGACAGAACAAGATGGTTGATTCAACATCTGAAATGTTTGTGTGACTTGAGGCATGTTTTCCAATGCTAATATGACTTCCCAGGAGGAGAAGTGAATCTGCACAGGTACTAAAACAATAATTTTTACATCTTTTATCATGCTTACAAATACGGTAAAAGAGAATTGACATTAAATTCTAAGTTATTACCGATGGACTTAGTTGTGTGATACTCACGGTCGTGTGTTTCTGTGGTGGCAAAGCATTCACTGAAGAGGCAATGCATGGTGCGACAGAAATTGTCCAAAAGTGATTTTGGAGTAGCAAACCTCCAGCTGGATTCTGGCACTCTGTCGGACTCTTCTGTTAAACAATCCCAAATGTCTTGGATTGCGACTGGAAGCTCCTGCTGGAAAAACTAAACACAAATAAACAGTTTTTAGTTATTTGTACTACTGTATTTTTGCATGACAAACAAATCTGAGTTGTAAGTTCGTATGTAAATAAATAAAATAAATAAAAAGCCTCACCTTGTTCTAGAATTAAACATACAAATTAAATGAAAACATACACAGGGAGCTCACTCATGATCAATTAAGAGAGTCAGCAACATTATTTGAATTATATCAGATTAAATCAAAATGTTATTTGAGGTTAAATTCTTATCTAGATTAGTGGCTAAATTGAGAACACATAAATTGCATTCAGTAATAACTACCACATTTCGAGAAGTTAAGTTTTTAGGCACGTACAACAGTATTGATTTGAGGTCAATTTTGGTTTCATGAACCGCAGTTTTGGGTCATTGAAATAATTACCCATTGAAAACTTAGTAGGGTTTATCTAATACTCACAATTATTGCCAAATAATGCAGATGAGGAATGTTACATGCGAGCGTGACAATACAAGGCTTGAAATAAGTTTTTTCCCCTAGATACAATTGTAATTGCAAAAGACAAACATACCAATAACAGATCATCAATTGCAGAGTTGGCAACCTATAGAATTTCATTTCCAGAACAACTGGTTTTGTCCCAATTTTGATCAATCTTGACAAGTTTAAGATCAGGAGATGTTTGAGAATAATTGTCACTTTTTGTACATGTGAAGCCCTTTGAGACTTGCTTGTGATTTAGGGCTATATAAATAAACTTGACTTGACAAAGGACAATTGCCTGTGTTCTAAGGTGTAATAGAATGTAGCTAATAAAAAAAGGTCTGACTGCGGAACAATGACAAAAAAGAATTTAAAAATAAATTACAACTTGAAACACCAAAATAATAACCCTAGCAGAGATATTAATTTGACTTCACCGAATCAATTATTAAGTTGATTTTCATTTTTCCCACTCTTTTGTTGTTTTTTTCAATTGAGGGTTTTTCTATCAAAAAATTGCCCTAAAACCACTATTAGTCCCTCCTCTTGTGAGTCGTTTAATGTTGCATCTTGTGTTCTCGGTTGTTGCTATGTTTCTTGTTTAATTTGTTAGATCATGCAAGTTTTCTGCCTTGGAGGACTAGACTCTTGGACTCTTGAGAATCTGTCTGTGTCTGTGGTTTTCATTGCCCTCTGAAAAACACAAAATTCAAATTGCACAATAGCAAACGGCTAATGAAAACAGAGATTATATAAAAAAAATTAAAAAACCCGCAGAAAAAATAAAAAACGCAGAAAAGTCTTTAGGCTCTCCTGAGGTGATTTTTGAGCCGATATAGTAAAAGTGTATCGCAAAATTGTAATAAACACTTTATATTATATGACTTATATGACAACGTCTCTGGCAGCAGCTACTGTTTTGATGTATGCATGTACTGGATTCCAATTTGAAGGAATCACAAAAAGAGTCAAACTGTATCTCCTGATAACAACTGTCCTATCCTGATTACCCCAAGGGTCCATCCCTCTATTCCTCCCTAATAATCATAAATAGGATCAATGTGACATTCCTGTGCTTCCAAATGCCCTCGGAGTCTTGCGCTCCGTGGCAAACTCAATTGCGTTAAATTTCTTCAAGTAGCCACTTAATACAAACATGCCAGAGAAGGATGACCGCTGTCTTACCTCTGGAGGATGCGACTGCACAAAGACTCCCTCAGCATCTTGCAGACGTCTCTCCAACTCTGATGTGTAGGGACGCGAAGGATGTCTTTCTGGCATCACTCGGATGATCTGGGAATTTCATTTGGATTTAGGGACGTGCCACAAAAATGTAATACATAGCAGTTGCAATAGCATATGGTTAATTATTACTGTAACAGTCATATTTGATTCATTCCAGGCCTTTTTTCCTGTGACGTGAAATTACCTTTGTAATGTTACTTTTATTTTAACACTTCTTTTCAGCGTCGTTCAGTCCGTTGTGTCTGTGTTGTTATGTCTTGGTTGGAAATGAGCAATTTAAAATTCGGATTAATTATAAGCAAATGTGTTTCCAACCAAAAAAAGAAAAGCAATGGATGGACTGGAGAGAGTTGTGGTAGGCTGTACGTTATATCTGACTCAAAGTTTTATTGTTGACCCGCACTTACTGTATAAGATGATTTAATGTTTACTGTTGTGCTAAATCCAAATGGAACCTTTTAAGTCTCATGCTCTTCACTGTGTCCAATTGAGAAATCTGACCTCTATGTTTTCCTCCATTTCTCAACTGCCCTAATCATTTCTGTTTAATAGGAAGACCAATCATCACATGCGTTGATGTATTTACAGACTGAAATTCACTAGCAGAAAGGACAGCGTGAATACTAACTGCACCAAACCAAAAAAAAGGTCCGCTCCAAACAAGCAGACCAAAAGACCTTTTTGGTGTGAATTTGTGTTTGTTACTATCATCCATCCATTATCTGTACCGTAAATCAAAACAAAGGTCATGGGCGTGCTGGAGCCTATCCCAGCTGACTTACAGTATATTCAAATCTAAATCTTGTTTATGTTTTCCATTGTATGTTTTTCAGTGTTGACATTTTATGTCTGAAGTTTGTATTTAAAGGGATTTCTTTATTATTTCGCTTTATTGTTCTGCACGTTGACATTCTGGGAGGCTTCATCTGCCTACATCGTTACACTTTTCACCGCTGCCTTCCCAGTAGTCCATCTCCCTTGCTGTGATCAGAATTGGGTTCCGCCTCCACATTCTCAACTTCCAAAACAAGATGATCTGTGGTCTTGGACCACATCTTTTTTGGCCTTCCAATATGCTGCATTCCTAAGATCTATTGGCTTTTGAAGCTGTCATTGGTGTGGTTGACTGCTTCCTCAAGTGAACCTTCTGTATTGTATAAACCTGGGCTTTGCATTACGGATTTTAGAATCAGGAGTATCCCAACTTGAACCCCAGCCTCATCTTCTGCTGCTTGAAGCCAGGACTGATGGATTTCAGTTGAAGCTTTAGTGCCATTTTGTTCAAGTAACAGGGGAGGCCCAGCGCCTTCCAGATTTAGTAATTGTTGGCTTTTACATCTGATTTCAAGTCTGTTGGCAAAGTGATGGCATACAGCTTTAGTGGCCACATCAGGCGGAACCAGCAGCACCAGGCCTTGAATTCTACCAGCAGAAAGGTGGATCTATGTTCTGTGCTTAATGAATTTGGTTTTGGTTTGATTTTAGTTTTGCTATGTTTTGAATCAGCAAACTTGGAGTCTAATCGTGAGCTCGAGGTTGACTTACTCTGAGATGGGAAACTCGGAGTATCCGGTTCCAGATCAGATGATAAGAATTAGGAAAATCAACTCTGAGTAGGTTAATGTGGAGGGAAACGTCTAAAATAGACAGGACGGCGGCTATTGAACAGAGTTGCCTACTCCTGATTTAGATCATCATTAATCTATAAAATATCTAAATTACTTAACATGATGGGATTATTATGATTGAAAATTACAACTCTAAAATAATATATTAATAGTTGTTTGACTACTGTTGTGGCGAATTAGAGGATTATTGTACTTTGTTACTTGTCTAAAAGCAACACCATAAAGTCTCCTTTTCTCCTTTCTTAAATTAGATGTTAGTTTTCCTTCCTAGAGTCCCCCTCAATGCTTCTTTTGTCTTTTCTTTCTCGTCACTTACCACATATTTCAGCAATTTTCTTCAAATGTGATTTTTTCTAAACAAATGTTGTGTCCACTAAACAAAACTCTTTACAAATCACTTCCAACATCATCCATTGATCCTTCCACAGACACATGTGCTTTTGGTTTTCTACATGCTCCTATTTTTTACAACACCCGTTCCCTTCCAATCATAAGGCTCGGATTCTTTGAAACCAAGCAACAACATATGTCATACCGTTTTTTGACATATTTAATTCAATTTCAATGGCCGTTCCAGCTTTCACCAGAGCAGTGGAAAGTTGTGTCATCGTCAATTAACATTTGAATACTGAAGAGAAGATGCATATAATTAAAAGAGCCTCTTGTGCATTCCTTTCAAGTGACCTTTAACATGGAAGATTTTACACTGTTAAATCACACATATTGCACGTGTGGTTTACAAAAGACTAGCTGATTTTTCCCCTTTGAGGTGAATTTGCAATCTGATTCTTTCAGAAACAATCCCACTGGTTTCATCAACCCGCACTACAGATTCTGAAGGCTGTGGGCAGATTTGATTAACATGGTAACACATGTAGGCTGAAATTTGATTGCCTCAAAAACATGGTTACATCGACAGCAACATAGTCGAAGCGGTGCAGCCAAAACAAACGGCATGATCTGAAGGGACTGTACCGTTGAGAATAAATTAACATATTTTTGAAATTTAGGTTGTAAATAGTGCTGTCAAGTCGTGCTGCCTTGCTCACCCTGATAGGCAGACAATTGCATCCAACTATCTAAAGATTGACGCCAAGTATACCGGCAGTCTTGTTGAAGGCACGTCAAGTACTTTCCTTGCCACTGGTCTATTTCAGTTAAACGTCATGCAAAAAGCCATCCGCAAAAGACTTGACGAGATTGGTCCCAGTGTGGTGATCACGTGACATCACATACGTCGGTGACCATTCACATTTAAGGTTGAGGAACTTCCAGGTACCACTGCATTCCCACCCCTCACAGATGATATTGACCATCAAAGTTAGCCCAAAAATAAGTACTTACCCTTTTCAACACGCTGTGGTTAACAAGGAACCACATCCTCTGGAGGTGATTCTCTTCCAGGTTCTCCACCCATAACTTCTATAAGAAAAGATAGAGGAGCTGAGAACTGTTCAACAAAAAGAAATGAAATGTGGACTCGCTCAAGCGACGTATTAAAGAGCTTACCATTTTGCTGATGTTTGATAGTTTAAAAACTTCCTCGTTGTGAACCTTAATGGTGTAGTTGACAGGAAAGTTGTGCTTCTGCAACACAAAGAACATCTCAAGTTTTTAATTTATACAAAGAGATTGGTTTAATCTAGGTGATGTAGTTTAAGTGTATATTTATGTTAACATACGATGAAACTGATGTCTCCAGCACCATGGAGACCGCAAGAGAATGCGCCACCGCTTTCCCATCCACCTCGGATTTTTCATTATCATATATAGCGGGAAATACGGGGGTGGGGATGTAGGGGCTCCCCACATGTAGTACACACACCTGTAATCTAAATTTAGCTTTTGTGTAAGAATCTGTATGTGGTGAAAGGGCAAATAGAATTGTGGCCTACATTATAGACACTGTGTCTCTGCTAGCTACTTGAAATAAATGAGCTCCTCTCACTGATGACTAAACATCTCCTTAGGTAATATCCCAAAATATTTACGGTACATTAAAGATTTACCGATAACTCTCAAGCTGTGCTTGTGCCAGTGTTGAGTGCATCATTTGATTCTTTTTGTGAAAAAATACTCAAAAACATTAAATATTGAGAAAAAAAAATTCTTTCAAAAGGGTCATCCTCCACATATATGTCTTCTGCAATCGAGCAAGTAATCTTTACAGAAATCAAGGTCATGTTGTTCTCTTTTTTTCTGTCCAAACCGCTCTCACCATACTAACAAATATCTGGTTTGACTGAATTGCCCAGGTTTAAGAAAAGTGGCGTCGGTTGGTCTAGTTTATTGAAAAATATTCTTAAGCCACCCTAAATGTGTTTGGTTTTTGAAGCCTCTTTAAAGCATCTTAAAGTTTGTGTTTTAGAGCATCTTTAAAAACATGTTTGACAGACCACACTGTCAAAACAACAATTTTTCATGTTAACTGAGCTCAGGATCCTTGCTATGTTTGTCGATAAAAATAGCTTGTAGGCAAGTCTTCAATTTGGATAAAATGACCAAACAACACACAATTGATGATTGGAAAAGCACAGTAAAACAATTCTTGAATCCCGTTTACACTACTATGAATCTGAACCACCTCTGTTGGGCAGCCTTCAACTTCCAAGGAAATAGTTCACGTGGCACGGTGGTAAAGTCGCCATCCTTCTCTTACCATATAACGTCGCCGGTGGCTGAGTTTTTCATTAAGCGTCCTCAAAGGAGTGCACATGCTCGGGGGTGTTGGTGCCATCAGAACAGGCATGAGCAAAAACAGGCCTATGAGGACAAAATGAACAACAACAATGTGAACTGAGGGAAAAACAAGGATATGAACTGAGCCCCTAGCAGAATGTCAAGCACAAAGCATGCCATCATTCTACACATAATGCAAGTACGTGGCTTACTTCTGAAGAGACAAAGGTGTCTGTTTTTGAAGAACTAAAGTTATATATATAGTATATATATATATATACATCCATGCATCCGTTTTTTTCTTATACCGCTTGTCCACACGGGGGGTCGCGGGCGCGTGTACATGAAAGTTTCAAGTTGATGAGTCTTACTTTTTTTTTATGTCAAATACATTCTCAAAGAGTTAAAGCTTATAGTGCCGGCCTCTTGCAATTTATACAAGGCAAAGAAGCCTTTCCTCTCTGACATGACTGGCGGGCGATTGATGTGTGATGCAATCTATTCAAAGCACGCCCCCCCCCCCCCCCCCAAAAAAAAACTATGAGAAAAACTGCTTGAGGCGGTTCGCAGTGAGGCTGACCTAGAAGCAAGCAGGTGAGATTACATGTCACTGTCAAGACATACAATGACATACAGAACTAGGTTGTAAAGTGTGGTGACAACAAAGCCCCTTCCAGAGTGTGTCTCCTAAACAGCTTACAGGAGATGATGATATATATAATAGTAATAGAGACAAAAGGAAACTTGCTTAAACCAAATTAAGAAATCAACAAGCTCAAATTTTCTTTATCGGCAGCGGAAAGCTACACTGGTGTTCTGTGGGACTACAAAGATACAGCGGGTATTAGCATATTGCAAATTCATACCTTGTTGACCCTTTTTTGCCTTCAGCTAAGGCTCTCGCCTGTGATTCACAAACGCTGGCCTGTTTGATTTTATGAAAAGATTAGCTTCTTTTTCATCTGAGTCAAGGAGAACTTCTGCTTATCACCTTGGACTGTACACGTGTTTTTTTTTTTTTAATTTGTACAGCAACACAACTGCTGACTGAAATCATGTGTTTCCACGTGTGATCCGCATGATGAGCTCTTTCCCTGTGCGGGAAATAATTATTCTCTGATTTCAGTCGTCCTTTGTGAAGACAGAGTCATTATGTGATGAACCAAATTATGACAATGGAAAATGTGTGCTTTTATTTTGGAAAACAATGACTGAACTAGTAACTAAATCAGTTAGAAATGGTTGTGAGCACAGCATCAATCCTTCATGTGTTCTAATGCTGAAATGTTTCGTTTTAATTACCAAACAATACCGAATGAACAATAATAATTGGTTAATGAGCAGTAATCTAGGAAAGAACAGTTTTGCAATGCACTTTAATGCAAAATAACAATTGATTATTTGATTAATCGATGGGATAATCGATAAAATATTTTTTAATAAAAGTATTTCTGTGTGACAGTCAGTCCTAGAAATGCGTTTAGTCTTCTTAATCTATAGACTGGCATGTTGTTATGCATTCCAAGCCTGGTATGTTTCATGGCAATATTAACATGCCAGGTGAAAACCTCAACCTTGACAACTGTGAAGGCAAAAAAAGAGGTCCTTGGGTACAAAAGCATTCTAAAGTATTCAAACATGGTAGCTTATGTACACAAGGCCCAGTCAGATGAGTCAACAATACTAAAAGGCAGTACTGAGATTTTCCAAGAGAGACACTTGACATGTGGGAGTGATTGAAATTTGTAAGCCAATGAGACCCATATGTTACACATTGATATGGAATTTGATAGACAGCAAGAAAAGTGTGTTTGCATTATACATAAGCATAGCTGGAGTAAGTCATTTCAAACACGTGGTGCAACAGCAAAGTTGCTCTTTCAAGACCTACACCACAAAGATTTGGAAATATTTTCCATTTAAAATAATACAAATACAGGGTGTTTCAAGGGTTTTACCGAATTCTGTAGCCTAATAACATCTCAATTTTACACAAATCTAAAATATTAATGAAATATGTAAAAAAATAACTTGAGTTGAATTTAATGTTATTTCCTCCTCACCAAGCATTTTGAAAGAAATTGTGTAAAAATGCAGATGCCTGCATTAAAAATACAACCAATCACGGCTCACCGGTTTGCTGAAGCTGAGCCATGATTGGTTGTGACCTGAGACCAGGCAACTGTGATGTCATTTTCAGTTGGGCAGTTAGGCAAGTGGCCAAATGGCTGCCCCCTGAGATGGGTAAATTCAGGTGTTTCATTCATGTTCCACAAACAAAACATTAATCACAGGCGTGTGTTTTGACTAGTTGGGCTCCAGAGAACATATTATCACAAAGAAAATTTTGGAGCTGACTTCGTCTTTAAAGTTCAATGTATGCTTATTATGTCAACATTTCATTGTTTAAGTTAGTGTCTGAAGACTGCAGTTAGTCAATTGAACCATAAGATCCCATATCAGGATCAAACATGTTTATCATTTTTGGCAAGCACAAGAAAACCTTATAGGTGTTTCTAATGCATCTTACCCAAGAGGGCTCCCAGCAGGCAGACTGAGGTGGACCGTTGGACCATACTCTTGATTTTAATTTCTCAGCTCCAGAGAGCTTCGAATTCAGCACAGTGTTGATGTATTTGTGGCACATATATAAATATCTATATATGTGTGTCCACACATGCAGGGCAAGTCTGGCAGACTGCTGTCACGGGACTTCTTAGCATGCCAAACATGAGTGGTCGGACATCAAGTCTTCATTTCAGTTGTTGTACATGCTGGTGACAGCAATTCATTTTGCTTTGTCTCTCGTGCTTCCTTTGTAGTAGGAAATCTGAAAACAAAATAGGAGATGCAATTAGCAATGGACAAGATGCAAATAATTTCATTGATCTACATAATTGCAGTCATAATCAATGTGAATGCTCTAACAGGCTGAAGTCAAGTTTAGTCACATTTTGCAACTGAAATAAACAGTTTGGCATGGATAAAACCAGCAATGGCCTTTTGAAGGCGAGAGGCTGTTTAAATGCTGCTGAAAGTTGTGTTGATACACCAAATTATTTTTAATAGTCGCTAGTTTATGCATGCTTGTCAAAAAATAGATATTTTTGTTGTTGTTGAATAATTTGCAACGACAAATCTAATTTTCTACTCAAGCCACCAGTGGAAGATCATTCACATATACAGCACTTATGTGGGACGTTTACAATCCAGACTTGTTTTGAGAACATCGTAAATAACGACGTCTTTTATTCATTGAATCACAAAACTAAAAGGTAATTCAGGATGTGTGACAATACTTGAACTTAGTCATCATCCTGGTTCAAGACAATTGAAGAGAATGGCAACAAGTCAGTGTGCACAACTTATTTTTATCAGCAGCTTCACTGAAAGCTTCGTAGATGAAAAGGCACATATGTAAACAATGGATTATGTGTAATCTTCGGTATCGAAAAGTATTTATCTATGTCTGACATTTTCAAAGCAGATGTTACAGCTAACCAAGCAACTCTAAAATGTATGCGTTGTCCCATGTTCAAGACCATAACAAATATCTAAAGGTCAGACAAAGGCGGCCTAAGAAAACATAATATTACATTTTTAACTGATAATTTATTAAGGAAAAAAACATTCAAAGCGCCCTGACCCTGTGTGATTAAATATTTGAGTTGCCGCACTTGTTACATCATGAATTTACTGCGGGTTATCACAATATTCAGTTCATTTTCGCTGACCACAATAAAGCCTGATCACCTCCAGATTCTCCTGTTCAATCAAGGAATTATCCATCCATCCATCCATCCATCCATCCATCCATCCATCCATCCATCCATCCATCCATCCGTCTGTCCATCCATCCATCCATCCATCCATCCATCCATCCATCCATCCATCCATCCATCCATCCATCCATCCATCCATCCATCCGTCCGTCCTTACATCCATCCATCCATCCATCCATCCATCCATCCATCCATCCAGCCATCCATCCAGCCATCCGCCCGTTCATTCATTCTAAGCAACAGTTAACATTAACAAGGTAATCAAAACATAATAATCCAATCAAAATAATATAATAGATATATAATATTTGAATTAAGACCCTGATTTTAACCTCTTTGTCAACACAGTGAAACGTTTACTTCCGAACGTTTATACTTACAAACGTTTCGAGATACGAACCGGAGCCTCAAGATTTTTTTTCCTCCATTACAAAACATATTCGACCCGTGAACGACTCTGTCAGAGCGTGCCAGGTGACGTTGTGATGTGTGTGCGCGTGTCTCTACCCTTTGAATATTGACAAGTTTTTCTGTAGTTCCTCCGTAGTTTTATAGTCAATCATGTCGCCTAAGAAAGCTAGCGTAAATAGCTGCAAGCAGCCGGACATAGAACAAAAAAGTTTGTAAGCAGAGGTTTCACTGTATCTAGACATTTATTATGGACAGATTTAGGAACTATTTTCCCTTTAGATTAAGTTTCTCTTGGCAAATCATCAACTCTGAACTATTGCAAAACTCCAACTACGCATATGGTTGACAGACATGCTCCTTGGATGGCTCCATGCAGAGTGTCAGAGCAAAGATCAAGATAAAAGGCAAGTTTAGACATTTCACACTTTGAAGACATGTGTTCATTCACCAAGGTTAGGAGGTTTTGGTTTCTGGCGTTCGTTTGCCTTGTTTGAATCAGAATCAAATTTCGGTGACGCATGTCAAGAGGGACAAACAATATTTAACTTCTGGATCAGTGCGCAAGTCAATTTCACATTGATAGTGTGAAATATATTCCAAATGGAATTCAGGTCTCAGCAAAACTCCACAGTTCTGGACTTGCAGGTATACTGGCCGGCGGCTGCGCTGGTCCTCACCGGTTATGCAGGTGTGTGCTGGGTGTCAGAGGTCAAGACGGGAGAATCCACGCACCTTAGAGGTTTCGAAAGGTATACGTGTTAAGTAATTAACTTGGGCACAAATAGGAAAATATACCCTTATGTGATTTTAAATCCAAGCTTAGAACATATTCAACGAGTCAAACTCAATAAACACAACTTGTGTTTTTTATTATAATTAATTCTTATTATTGTTTTTATTCATTTATATCTAGCAGGTTTTTTCCCCCTGATCTCAGCTGCACAATCTCTTCCTGTTATTGGTTTTCTGATATTGTTTTCTTGTCTGTGCAAATCAATGAATACAAATACAAAGGCTATATCTGATTTTCATTGGTTGATCGTCGTTTTTATTTCTACTATTATTATAGTTTTCTTTTCCTGTCATTAACAGAGGGGTGCCATTTTGCCCACATGCCAGGCAAAAAAGATTCTCATCTTGGCAGCAGGCCATAGGAGGCATAAATCCTTGCAAAATATAAATTAAAAAATAAAATACAATAAATATAATATAAAATAAAAAATACATCAATATGGAATAGATTCATGCATTTATTTTGGTTCACATGCAGTCATAAAAGCCCTTGGGGAAAAAAACTACGGGGTGGCCTGTAACAAAAAGAAGTTTTACACTCCTGGAAAACTGAAATTAATGAATGAATTTTTAATGGGGCATGGGAAGATTTGTTTTCTCATCATCATCATCCATACCTATGAAATATTTCTGTAGGCGCCACTGATAGCAGCACACTGGTATCACGGCCCCTTCCCCTGTCCTACTGGGGTGGATTCTGGTAGATCCTTCAGGGAGAATCCTCTTGATTGGATCCATGTGGCTTACCCACTCTTTTAAGTGTGCTTCTCACTAATCATCACTGTCTCTCTGCCCTTAGCTAACACTTTTGTTTGGTTGTCTCATTCCCACTCTATTGCTCATACACTTAGATTCACGCACTTTGTACACGCCTCCCTTATTTACACACACTATTTTTAAACGTATTGTTATTTTAAAGAAATCATTCAATTGGTCTGTAGTTCTCAAGAATTCATTCCCCACTGGGTTAAATGCCAAGAACAGATTTTGCTGTTAACAGCCTATAGTTAAAAACTAATGGCCCCCTTATAGACTAGCCACCTATAGGCTAATAGGTCCATTTAAAAAGGAGACCGCCAAAGTAAAAACAACACTGTTCAAAGCCATTTTCCCTGTGATTATGATGCAACTTGGTGGCTTATAAAACAGCAAAGGAGCGTGTTGACATGACTAATGACTTCTGCGCAAGGTTGAAAAGGAGACCAGCGGGAAGATGTGGCAAGCAGCCAGCCAGTTGAGATCATTAAATGACTGTTGATGCTTTCAGCACATGTTCGGTCATTCATAGGCTTGCCTAAAAATCTGAGTCGAATTATTTTTTATTTGGTGTGACAGGGGAGTAGTAAATGACTAATATACTGAAGAAACTCGTACGCCATTCCGAATTCTCCTGGCACTTTTCAATCTGATATGAAGAATTCCAATCCACGGCGAGGTTTGTCTGAAAGACTTCCAGGACTGGTGCGATAAAAGATGTATTTCAAGTCCAAACAATATGACAAACTTTTTTGCCTTTTGCCACATCCTAGTGTAATTTCAGTCAATAAATAATGACATTTCACTCTCTAATCAAATCTGCGTGTGAACACATTTGTACTGTATGGAATGTTTTCAAAATCACAGACTGACATGAAGCATGCTGGCAAAGGAAGTGGAATGTTTCATAGTGGATTGACCCTAAGACGAGGAAAACCCAAAACATGTGCTGGAGTATGCAACCATGGTTTTCAAAGAACAGCAATGAACACCAAGGATGTATCAACGGGGTGCCAAGCTTACGCTCCATTGAATGTGGGGTCACTTCTTTTTTTTTTTTTACCCTTGCGTGTATGGAATGTTTCAAAATCACAGACTGACATAAAGCCAGCTTGCAAAAGAAGTGGAATGTTTTATAGTGGATTGACCCTAAGACAAGGAAAACCCAAAACATGTGTAGGAGTATGCAACCATGGTTTTCAAAGAACAGCAAAGAACACCAAGGATGTGTCAACGGGGTGCCAAGCTTACGCTCCATTGAATGTGGGGTCACTTTATTTTTTTATTTTTTTACCTTTGCGTCACGATTTTACGACAAAGCGGTGACGGCAGGAGGGTTATGAAGAAGTCCCTTTACGATGACAGCTCTTTTATGTGATATAATGTGAGGAATCAACAGGGAGTTCATACCTACTCTCTGATGTCATAATGTTATACCTGGCAACCTCAACGTGGCGCACAGAAAGGTCACAACAAGTATGGTTGCCAACTGTCCCTTGAAAAACTTCCACTCCTTCAATTGGGCATGGCATAATGATGATCCTTTAGAATGCAACTCTTACACTGGCCACTTGTTGGAAAATTGTATATATATGTTATCATGCGTTCTCTTTTAGTTTCTATATTACTATATTACAGTAAATGATGTCTCGTTAGATCTACCGTTAGATTAGATCTGCGTACGTGCGTTCGTTGTTCTGCTTTGCTGTTCTTATGTCCACCACAGAATACCACATCAGCCAAGGTGTGAGGTCTTGTCTCGGTCAGCGAGAGACAGCAGCAACGACATTGTGTCAGCCTTCCTCAAGTGGCTGACTCGGCACCTCACACCCTCAAGAAATGGAGCGCTGGGAGCGCCCCTGGTCCTTGCTGATAAGACTGCTTGAACCCATTGAACTTGATGAACTCTGTTTGCTCTTTCCTATGTCGCCACATTAGCATAACGTTTGCAGTAATCTACACACACCAGAAGTTTCCTGCGCTTACCAAAAGCAGAAACCGTTTGCGCTTCCCCCTACCCTTATTTGGTTTCTGCTACACATGTGATGAGGAAAATTCCCCAAATAAAGAGAGCAAGGATGCAGACAGACTTTAGTGTAGGTTGGGCATTGTAAGCTGTCTGTACTGCACTCCTTGCGCAAGCTACGACTCAATATTCTGCCTCACTTGTGGTCTGTCCGTTGGTGCGTTTCTCTTAACATTTATTCACTCTGTCTGTAAAAACCTAACAGAAATTGGGGGCTCGTCCGGGATTTCTATACGTCCTTGCGGCTCCGGCGGGACTCCTCGACGCAGGAAAAATCCTTGGCCAAGGTAAACAAAAGCCCTTTGACGGGACTGCCTCGAGCGGTTCGGCTGGACGCTGGGGGGACTGCCGAAATCACCCGAGGAAAAGGACCAGCGGACTGTGAGTAGGAATATTGATTCTACTAAAAGGAATGAATGAGCGGTGACAAGAGGTCACTTAAAGAGAAAAGTGACGAGAAGTCACTAAAACCTTGGGAATTCTAGACCCTGTCAAGTGAAATAGGAACAGTTAAATTCCGCGGGGCGGTGCGGAGCCCCCTAACTAATTGTTAGTTAAACCTAGCGATTAATTGTTAGTTAAATTCCGCAAGGAGGTGCGGACTCCTCTGTTATTCCTAAAAGTGGTGAAAAACGCGTGTGGTGTGTTTGTGTGCGGTTTGACTGAGAGTGATCTCATTTGAGCTCTCCTCTATATAAAAACACAGGATTGTAAACAGTGGCTTTGTGTGAGGTGCAGAGGCTAGAGAACTCTCCGCTTCCCTGCTGGGAAGGTGAAAGGAGACTTACTCCACATCGAATATTTAACCACTGTCCTGTGAATAAAGTTGGCTTTAGGACACTGTAGGTGCCATTCGAACCGCCAACTCCGAAATTTAGAAAATAAAACCATGGGAAATTTAAACAGCAAACGAAACTCTTTACCTCGAGATAAATTAAAATGCAAAGATTGGAAATTAATGGAATGGGTCGACCCTAAAAATGTGAAATATCTCGATAAATGGATAACGAATTATAACTTCGATGGTCAAATATCTCGATAAATGGATAACGAATTATAACTTCGATGGTCAATTGAGTGCAAACTCATTAAACAATCTCAAACAATCGATTATTGCCAAACATGGTGCAAATAAAAAGAATAAAGATGGGTATCATTTAATAGTGAAATGGGAATTGGAAGCAGAAAAAAGAAAATGTGGACAAATAAAAGAAAAATTAAAGAACAAAAGGAGCGAAGAAAAGTCCGTCTCCAAAGAGAGCCTTTTATTGCACAGACGAGAAGATGATGAAACTTCAGTAGCGCGGCCTCGCTTGAGAGCCGTGCCCGAGGAGGGGGTGGATTCAGATGAGAAAGATGAACAGATTGTTAGGAGAAGTACTGTGGAGCGCGAGCGATTGTACCCACAATTGCCGGTCGTAGATGACCCTCCAAAATATAGTGATTTTGCTCACGCCATGGTTACGCGGAGCCGCGTAAAAGCGGAAGCTCCCTCTCCATCGGCCCCCGTAGCAGACGGCAGCCCGAACTACATGGGCGCAGGAGTAACCGAGGCCTACCCAATGATTCAAGTGGCAAACCCCCATGATGACGGAGGGCCCACTATTTTAGTCTACAGAACGTGGACTCATGCTGATGTAAAATCAGCCACTGAGGGAATAGCATTGCCGTCTGAAGATGTTGAGCAATATTGTACTGACATGATGCAACTCATTGCTTCTTATAATTTAAGAGGAGATGAGGTGCAACAAGTTTTTATGGCAACTTTGACCAAAGACTGGGCCAGTGTCAAGGGCAATTGGGATCCTTTTGATGAAAATGGCCGCCCATTGGAATATAATGGGCTGCCATTGAGAAATCAAATTGAGCAACTTTTGGGCAGGATAAAATCTAAATTTCAACGTAGAGCAAATTATGCAGAAATTGGTCGAACCAAACAAAAAGAGGATGAATTGTTTGAAGATTATAGACACAGATTGGAGAAAGTGTTCAAAGCCAATAGCGGCTTGGTACCTGGAACTGAGGTTTACAACCAGCAGTTCAAAAATGCTCTACATACAAATTCGCGACCAGCAATTCAAAACTGGGTTGTGAAACATATGATCACTTTCCCTACTTCCACACTGCCACAATTTATTGATCATGCCATGCATGCTGAGAAAGTTGTTAATTTGAAAAAAGGAAAAGAAAAAGGGAAAGTGGCTACCATTTTTTTTGCTGATAAAGACTCACATGATGCATTTTATCAAAACAAAACTTTTGAACCTTACCAGAAGAAGCATGGTCGTGGAAACTTCCGCGGCAAGGGCAGGGGAGGCTACCGGCATGGTGCTCTCGGTTATGGCCCGACAGGTCAACCGAAGCAACCTAGCACTCAGCCTCCTGTCTGCTGGGCGTGCGGCAAGGAGGGCCACATAGCAAAATATTGTCCGGACCCCCATAAAAGCGGGGCTGTCCCTCCCTTGTGACTAACCGACAGTCAGCATGGAACTGAAGGAGCTGTTTTGACAACAGCTCCCCCTATTGATGCAGATTTGAACATTCAGGACTTGTTGATGAACAATGTAGAGAAACCTGTGATAACTTTGTTTGTGAATGGTACTCCCATTACCTTTTTGTGTGATTCAGGAGCGTGCATCACTACTTGTCGCGACATTCCTGCGGATGTGCGAGAAGGCGGGAGATCCTTTTGGGTGAGGGCAGCAAATGGAATGACAACTCCAGTTCCTCAGTCTCATCCAGTCTGGATACGGGACCCTGAAGGAGGAAGTTGTTGCATTCCTGTCTTGCTGATGCCAAATTGCCCTATTAACTTGCTTGGAAGAGATGCTCTCACTGCTCTTGGTCTTTCTCTAGTATCTCTTGATGACAAAATCGTTGTCAAAAGGCGTCACCAATTACAAATATTTGGTCAATTTCATTGCTACTATTTTTATTCATTGGATTTAATTGACCCCGAGGTGAGACAATTTGGGTCTCCTCTTTTGGCACGGGCCAGAAGCCTTTTGCGATGCCCTGAGCAGGCAATGGAACCAAACGACTTGCACGTGACCTTGTGGCACAAGGACACGCCCGGTCCTGACCAAAACTACGAAGCCATGCTTAAGGCTGCTACGCCTATCATCTTGAGAGCAGCTTTCCTCTTACATGATGGTGAAAGCCGCGCTTGTGTAGTCATGCAGCCAGCTCCCTCTAGAATCGAAAATTTACACAAGACGGCCACCCCGCTCCATATCTCTTTGTTCCGACCTTTTTCATCCACATGGCAAAGCGTGGGATTCATGGCCAAAGACGGATTGGCTGCCCTTGACTGGACTCGAGATAGTTCTGGTGTTCTTTACAGTCCTTCTACCAAGCTTTTCAGAAGTGTCTTGAACCACATCTTTTTCCTTTCTTGTGGTGTGCATGCTAAAACTTGTTCTGAGAAAGCACCCTCAGCTTGACATTTTGTGTTGTCACCAGGAGATGAGCAGGTCCTCGCTGAGGTCCCGACTGATCTCTGGTCAACAGGGCCCTCTGACGTTGGGTTGGTGAAAAGTGCACTTCCTGTTGTCATTAGACCTAAGACTGAGTACCGTCCTTGTGTGCGACAGTATCCATTGAAACCCGATGCCCTGCAAGGCATCGCACCTGTTATTTCGGATTTGCTAAAAGCTGGTGTCATTATTCTCTGTCCTGATTCTCCTTGTAATACTCCGATTTTTCCTGTGAAGAAAGCGCCTCCTTCTGTCGGGTGGAGAATGGTGCAAGATTTGCAAGCAGTGAACAGCGCCGTCATTCAGAGGGCACCTTGTGTCCCTGACCCACACACCTTGTTGAATTCATTGACGCCTGATGCAAAGATATTCTCAGTAATTGATATTAGCAACGCTTTCTTCTCTGTTCCTGTTGCTGAAGAAAGCCAGTTTTGGTTTGCATTTACTTATGCTGGCTCGAGGTACACCTTTACCAGACTGCCCCAAGGGTACTGCGAAAGCCCAACTATCTATTCGCAGGTGATGGCGGCCAGCATGGCAAAATTTGTCCCGCCAAAGGGAAGTCAGATTTTGCTCTATGTTGATGACATTTTGATTGCTTCTCCTGATTTTGATTCTTGTCAGACGGACACACTTGCAGTGTTACATCACTTGGCGAAGGAAGGCCACAAGGTCAGCAAAAACAAGCTCCAACTGTGGTCCGAGGAAATTAAATATTTAGGACACAATCTTAGTTCCCAAGGTCGAACTATAATTGAGAGCAGGAAAGTTTCCATTTTGCAGGCCCCTAAACCACTCACTAAGAAACAAATGATGTCTTTTCTGGGTCTTGCTGGTTATTGCAGGAGCTGGGTGCCTGATTATGCCCAAATTGTCGCTCCTCTGTCCAAATTAATGTATGTTGAGGACATCTCGATGTCCACTCCACTAAAATGGACTCCTGAGGCGGAGGATGCATTTGTGTTGATCAAGCAGGCATTGGTCTCTAGCTCCACTCTAGCCTTGCCCAATTATGACAAACCGTTTGTCCAGACTGTTGATTGCAAAGGTCATTATATGACCTCTGTTTTGATGCAATCGCATGGCTTGAAACTTCGCCCTATTGCCTTTTATTCTTCTAAATTGGATAGTGTTGCTTGCGCTCTCCCACCATGTGTGAGGGCCGTGGTGGCGGCCTCCATGGCTGTGGAAAGCAGCGCCAGCGTTGTGTTGTTTCATCCTTTAACGCTGAAAGTTCCGCATGCAGTGTCAGCTCTTTTGCTACAAACAAACATGACCTTTTTGTCGCCTGCACGTCACTTGTCGTGCATGGCTACTTTGCTTTCCCAACCGCATCTGACCGTTGAGAGGTGCACAACACTCAATCCTGCTACTCTCATTCCTCTTCCGGATGACGGTGATTTCCATGATTGTGTCGATGCGGCCCAACAAGTAGCCAAGGCTCGGCCCGATCTGGAGGACACACCCTTGTCTGACGGTCACGTGGTTTTTGTTGATGGATCTTCGAAGAAAAATGCTCTTGGCGTGACCCTCTCTGGTTACGCTGTCGTTACAGCTGACGAGGTTTTGAAAGCTGTGAAACTGCCTTCCCATATGTCGGCACAGGCCGCTGAACTCATTGCTCTCACGGAAGCTTGCATTCTTTTCGCGAACAAGCCTGTCACCATTTGGACTGACAGTCAGTATGCTTTTGCCACAGTGCACGTCTTTGCTCAACAATGGAGCAACCGTGGCATGGTAACATCTACAGGCAAGCCCGTCACCCATTCGACATTGCTTCCCCAACTTTTGGACGCTGTCCAACTGCCCTCCAAGGTGGCGGTCTGCAAATGTGCTGCTCATACTACTAGGTCTGATCCTGTTTCTTTGGGTAACGCCTTCGCGGACAGGTCTGCCAAGGCTGCCGCTGAAGGCGTGCTCCATGTCCTCTCTTCTTGTACTGATAGCGATTCCGTGTCTCACGTTTCTCCTGACGTGCTGCTTGACATGCAATCTCAAAGCCCCTCCCAGGAGCGCCTCTCTTGGGAGAAACGGGGCGCCATTAAAAATGACAATGGCCTTTTTGTGTGACCTCTGGGCAAGCCTGTCTTGCCTCGGAACTTGTATAAGTGGGCTGCTATTTCGAGTCATGGGGTCACCCATGTCTCGACAGGGGGGATGGTGAAACAGATTGAGTCCATTTACACAGCATACGGGTTTGCTGGTTTTTCGCAACAATTTTGCAGAGCATGTTTGATTTGTGCTAAACACAATCCACAAGGTAACTTGCGACCTCGGAGAGGAAAATTTCCGACTCCATTGTATCCATTTCACACAATACATATGGATTACATCCAATTAAATAAGAGCGAGGGAAAAGAATATTGTTTGGTCATCATCGATGCGTTTTCTAAATGGGTAGAAGTTTTTCCCACTAGACATGCGGACGCACTAACAGTAGCAAAAGCATTGTGCAAAGACATTATTCCAAGATATGGCATTCCAGAAAAAATTTATAGTGACAATGGTCAACATTTTGTCAATCAAGTGGTGCAAAACATTGGGAGATTGTTCCACATAAATATAAAGAACCATTGTTCCTACCATCCACAGTCAGCTGGCTTGATTGAGCGTTTTAATGGTACTATAAAAAATAGACTAAAAAAATGCATGGAGGAAACTAAACGACCATGGACTCAGTGTCTAGATTTAGTGAAAATGTACATGAATGTTACAAGTACGACTGGGTTGACTCCCTATGAAACCATCTTTGGAAGACCATACAGGCTTCCTCAGTTTAAAAATGTTTGGGACGTGCCGGAAGAGGCCACTTTGGCCGACTACATGAGAAAAATGTTGGAACATGCTAAAAATCAGACCAGTAACATTACTGACCAACCCATCTCTCCGCAGGAGGACCCCAAAGTGGTTCCGGGAGACTGGGTCTTGATCAGGAGCATCAAGAAGAAGAATTGGCACTCGCCCAAGTGGGAAGGTCCCTTTTTAGTGCTTCTCACAACACCTAACGCTTTAAAAATAGCCGAACGTAACACGTGGATTCATTTGTCACACTGTAAAAAGGTGATCTCCGCAGACCCAACCTAAGTACGGAAGGTGTGCAAGTCTGGTAATAGTGCCTGATTCTGGTGCCAAGATCCAGGGTTGACACGAAAGCCAGCAGAAGCATTCCAAGCCACCAACCCGAAGCTCAGGGAGTTGACTCTGAGGAGATCTAAAACTAGGTGTTAAAATGCCGTTGGAACAATGTCTTGCGAAGGTGCGGGATGGTTGCAAACCTTGGGAAGCATTCATTTGGATTTTTGTCATTTTTGGTTTCACTGTAGTTGGGACAGTGTGCTATATGCGCATCGGCCCTGTTTTTATAAAACACACGACTCCAGACAGTTCACCTGGAGTTTCCACTGTTCCTGATTTACCTGTAGTTTCCGCTGTTTCTGATTCACCTGATGTTTTTACTATTTCTGATTATGAGTTTTACAAACTTTGTTCGACGGATAACGATCCTAGGCACAGTCGCGATAGTTCCGTTGGTTCCCGATATTGTCCATGGGATGATGTTGCTTCGCGTAGACATAGGCGTGAGGTCTCGTCCATTAGGCCCACCTTTAAACACTGCACGCCTGCTCTCGTTCACGACGGTATTTCCTGCGTGCCATGGCGCATAGCCAACGCGTACCTACATTCATTGGCGTTCACCGTGGCCCCAAACACGGCTTCCACTATCACCGTGCCCTTGAAGAGTTTGAAAGGTACCCGACAAGGCTGGCTCACTACGGGTGACAAATGGCCTGGGTATTGGTGGTATTTGACTGTCAATCCAGACATTTCGGACTGGAGCGCCTTCATCACCTCGCAGGTACCAGGTTACTGGCCTCCTGGCTCCAGTGAAGAAGCTGTGTTTTTTGCTAAACGTATCACTTTGAAGAACCAAGGCTCAAGCCTTCTTTTGACCGTTACACTCCCTGATGACACGGTTCGGCCCCCTCACGCTACCCTGCTCAATACTTCCTGTTGGGGTTTTCAGTTGTGGGCTTGGTCCTCTGGGAAGGATCCTCAGTTTCCTATTGTCCTTTGCGTTAACAAAACTATGCGGGGCGCTGACAGTCCCGTGTTGAGCGACTTTTCCAAAACATCTGGGGCGGTGATTACGAGCGTGGCCCTCACCGATGTAGACAGTCACTTTGTGGCCTCCACAGGTATGAGTGGCCAGACTAACAATTGGCTCCTCATGGCCGAGCAAGCTGCTAATGTGACTAACACCAGTTGCGTTGTGTGTATGGGCCCACGGCCCCTTTTGAGAATCATTCCCGCGAGTGTGGCTCCTGAATGTGCGATTTTTGTGATGTCTACCCCTTCCATTCCGTCTGCTCATCCTTGCTCCAGTTGGGACAAGGTCTATCCCGTTTCCTCCTTGGCAAAGTCCAAACCCCTTTTTTCCACTGATGTTGCTAAAGGTAATTTCACGTGCATCAAGTTGCCCGGTACCGGCGCAAGCCTAGGCGTTTTGTCAGCTCCTTTGTGCACTTCCCTGTTCTATGGCGCTGCCTTTTTCTCACCCATCGCTCGTAGTGATATTTGGTTTTGGTGCAACACTGACACACTTTATGATAGTCTCCCTTTTAATAGCTCTGGTACTTGCGCTTTGGTGACCCTTTTGCTTCCCGTTTTATTAATGCCCGCATCTACTCATGAGCTAGACGTTTTTATTGATTCTTTTGTGCCCCGACCCTGGTCGAGGGCTAAGCGGAGTGCCGAGTGGCAAGGCGCGGCGGATCCGACCTATATAGATGCCATTGGAGTTCCCAGAGGAGTGCCGGATGAGTATAAGCTGGTGATTTTTTCTGCTGTTTTGACCTTGTGTGGATGTTGTTGCATTCCGTGTCTCCGGTCCCTAATTAATAAATTGATTACGACCGCTATCTCTCCGCCGGCTGACGCTTTTCCGTTGCTCCCTGAGGACGACTTTGAGCTCCCACGGCCCCCGAGTTGTCATCTTCGCATTGACTCCATTGATGAGGCCCCCGCTGTGGACCTGTCCGACCTTTTTCCTGAGTCCGACGTTGTCTGATTGGCTTCGGTCGCCTCCCGGGTGTAAATTTGTTCTTATGACGTATGATCCTGCGGCTGAAAATCTTTTGAAGTAGCCTTTGGGTGATTTGAGGGTCTCTGAGAACTTATGATAAACAGGGGGGAATTGTTGGAAAATTGTATATATATGTTATCATGCGTTCTCTTTTAGTTTCTATATTACTATATTACAGTAAATGATGTCTCGTTAGATCTACCGTTAGATTAGATCTGCGTACGTGCGTTCGTTGTTCTGCTTTGCTGTTCTTATGTCCACCACAGAATACCACATCAGCCAAGGTGTGAGGTCTTGTCTCGGTCAGCGAGAGACAGCAGCAACGACATTGTGTCAGCCTTCCTCAAGTGGCTGACTCGGCACCTCACACCCTCAAGAAATGGAGCGCTGGGAGCGCCCCTGGTCCTTGCTGATAAGACTGCTTGAACCCATTGAACTTGATGAACTCTGTTTGCTCTTTCCTATGTCGCCACATTAGCATAACGTTTGCAGTAATCTACACACACCAGAAGTTTCCTGCGCTTACCAAAAGCAGAAACCGTTTGCGCTTCCCCCTACCCTTATTTGGTTTCTGCTACACATGTGATGAGGAAAATTCCCCAAATAAAGAGAGCAAGGATGCAGACAGACTTTAGTGTAGGTTGGGCATTGTAAGCTGTCTGTACTGCACTCCTTGCGCAAGCTACGACTCAATATTCTGCCTCACTTGTGGTCTGTCCGTTGGTGCGTTTCTCTTAACATTTATTCACTCTGTCTGTAAAAACCTAACACCACTCCCAGGCATTGTCATCTGCCTTCTATTCCATTTGCCATTTGCACATAAATTCAGATTTTATTAATGTTTTGGATTCTCCCCTCACCAATGAAATGTTTATTACCATATGTTCTTTTTCCATCATTTTCTTTCGCAATTTTGTCTACCACACTTTATTGGCTTTGACTCTGTGCTGGTTAGTACGCAACAAAACTCTATTATTGACCTATAAACTATTATTCCAACGTTCCTTGGAGTCAATAAAATGCTCTATGCTTCTAAATGCTAAATGCCTCTACCATCAAATCCTGTCTTCATCTCAGAACACTTATTATTCCAGTTAATTCTGTACAAATTGACCCCCGTCCCCAAAAAAATGAAAACCGAATAAAATAAAAATCTATAACCATACCTTTTATTAAATTTAAGGGAATAGATTCCAATTCCACAACAGCCATCTTGTGTATCCTTCCACTCGTCTGTAAATATTTTTAACATTAGCATAGTTATGTTTTTTTGTCAATCAACATTTGGGACCGATAATACCTGTTCGTAACCTTGCCCCTCTGCCACGGTCAAGTCATTGTTTACCATCCCATCCACTCAGAGTTTAGTGAGAAAATTGCACACATCTGGAACATTGCCCAACACACTCATAATACGAACAGGAGGAACAAGTCATCGATAGCATACTTTTTGCTTCACTTCCTTTCCCATTGTCTGTTTCTATCTTACAAACTGATTTGCATTTTTTGCCCAACAGCCAACGGTAGTGATCAATTGTTGAGTAAGGTTCAGGATACGGGTGCATCCTATTTCACGAAACTATTTTTGGATATAAGATAGACAATGGCTTCTCATGTTACTTGCTCACTGTGGTGTGAAAGTAATGATTTTGATTGACATTGTAAGACTCAAACATCCTCCAAAACAGATTCTTCGATATAGTTAACAATTCAGACCGATGGAAAATCTGTTGTTCAAATATGTTGTTTGTATCAATGGATCTAAGGATACTGCATCTATGTGAATATGATCGGAATCCCACAAGTATTAAATTTTTCTCCAAGTTGGAGGGTGACAGGGTGACCCTCAATCAACTCGACAAACTGTTTTTTACAATCACTTCATCGGGAAATTGCGTATCCTGTCTACTATGGATTAGAGCAACACACAAATACATTAGACAATTTTGACTTGGTTCACGTCACTACTCCGAGGACCATGGTAATGTTTCTGCCTGCTGTAGACACTCATCTGAACAAATGATCAAATTAGCAAAAAGTGACATTATGAAGTGCAACTCTGAACTAAAACGCAATCCGTACACAACATACTGTGAAAACATCTGCCATAAAAGACATTAAGTTTCATACTACAGTATAATAACAATAACAATAATAATAATAATAAATCATTATACAGCATGAGTGGGTTGAATTGAAACGTTGCAAATCAAAACATTCAAATTCAAATTTCTTACTGCTCTTAAACTAATTAACGCACGTAATTTATGTAAACAATATGTCCCACGTGGTCTCACCACAAATAGAGCAAGTCCTTGTTGCACAAGTCCTTAGTCAACACATACACTCCCATTCATAGCCAATAAATTCAGTCACCTTATTGCACTAAACGAAAGTAAAACTTGAAAGTGGCAAAACACTCGAAATCCGTTCCAAATAGTCACGCACCTTTACCTGGCCTTTGGTCCCCAGTTTCGTTACCCCTCTGTCAGGTACGCACAGCTCCAATCCTGGATGAGTGGAATGACAGAAAATCCGATCAAGAATTAGCGAACAAAGTTCATTCAAGGGAAGTCCATCACTTGCTCCGCGCGTCCGTGCTTGCTTCCTCAAAGTGTGCGCAAAGACTGCGGAGGAGAGTAGCTCGCAACAGGTTGTTGTGTCTCAGACAACGTCAAGTCCGCAGTTGCGCACCTGCAGATGACATCCCGCTTGCTGTCAAAATAAAGCTTCAAATCACGTTTGCTCCTCAGGAGCAGAATGAATTCCACTCTACTAAACTACACAATTCATGTCTAAAATTGTCTGTGTTTGGGAGATTAACTCAAAATAAATACAAGCACTGACAAATAAAATCTTTCATTCATTCTTCTGAAACACTTACCCTGTTGTTCTCTCCAAGTTTAAAGCAGAACTGATGAGCTATATATCAATAAGACTTTATATGAATAAGTTTGCAGAGTTATCCAGACATCTGTTTTAATAACAGCACCTAAATGAGAACTCACTGGGACTTTACAGTTTGACATTTATACCCGATTCTTGAGCACCTGGTTTGTCACGCAAACACAGAATAACAGCCCCAAAATGTGTGCCCCCTGCTAACCTACATCGTATTGATGTTATGCTGTGTACTGTAAAACAATTAAAATTTCAATACAATAATGCCGCCAGAGACTTTTACTTTGAAAGCCCAACCGGGTGAGTTTGGTATTCAAGTAGCCTGTGGGTAGCTTTCTGCCGCACGGAGACCTCGAGCTTGGCCTTAACGTTTTCTTTCACCTTCCCTACCAGCTGCTGCGAACCTCACACTGACGCATTTAATTCCCCATGTAGGTATTATTTAAATGATTAATATAATATTATCATTATTATTATATTGTTATTTATTGTCTTTTAAAATTATTTATCAATGATAAACCAGGAAATAATAAGGATAAAATATATTAGTAAATGGAATACAATACCCCCCCCCCCCCCCCATAAAGTGCACAAGGTGATCAAGCTTGTGAATGTCACATAGCCAAACCCATAAAACTGTGATTGGTCGTTACCTGAGCTCTAAGCATATTCAAGTGGCAAATGTGTATTTAAAGGTATTAAGTGTACATGAAAAATAATGAAGGTATCAAATTATAGACAAATTGTTCATTTTTTACTGCTGAAAATGGCTAAGTAAAGTTTCCGTTGAAGAAACATTACTTTAAAGTTCAATGAGCGTTCAGAGCATTTCAGTGCAAGTCTCTTTCCGGAAAAAGCAGACAAACCACTACCAAAATGATAAATGAAGTAGAACACAAGTCCGGGGAGCTGCTTTGTATTTCTGTGAATGAGTCCATGTGTGTTGGCGGGCTGGTGGACTCCTGGCGGCCCTGCATGCCTGCCGAATTGTAACACAGTCTAACCCAGGGGTGGGCAAACTTTTTGACTTGCGGGCCGAATTGGGTTCTAAATTTTGACCGGGGGGCCGAACTAGGAGCAGATGGACGTAGTGTTTGTGTGAAGTAATATAAATGACATGTAAAGGTCATTGCATAAAAGGTTTTTACTTTTAGTAGATACTAAAGCATGGATATTAAAAAAAAAAGATTTTTGAAAACAAATGCATTTATTAACAGCATTAAAAAATATATTTCACCAAAAACCTACTATCAGCGATTCTTATTAAAGAATGGCCGGATGTGGCCCGCGGGCCGTAGTTTGCCCACCATGTCTGGTCTAACCCCTGTGCTTGAAACTTGAGACAAATCAGTGAAAGCATTCTGAAAATTCCCCGGGGGGAGCTGCTGGTGACGACTACAAGAGACAACCTTTTACAACCACAAACACATGCAACTTAAGGCCTAACTTCAAAAGGCCACCATGAAATTTAATTTAGACAGACTGCTCATCTATGATGCAGCTTTTGGTAAATGCACTCAGCTTTAACACATGCACTCCTCCAATAAGATCTCCACGTGTGGAACATATTGCTAATACAAAAGTAATTGAAAAGTGCATCTCTTCTTCACAATCCTGAAATCATTGCACATGCAGTGGCTAAATATTACACCATAAAGGAGAGATGATGAGAAAGATGTTCTTCTCAATGTTGCGCTTACATTAGATATAGTGCTGGGGTCAGGCCAAAATGTCTTACAGGATTTCACAATTTGGTGAATTTCATATTTGTTTCGCACATATTGACACAACTGGTCAATCCAGACGTGTTTTATTTAAACATTTGATTGACCAATCTAATTTGATAAAAATGGCTTGGAATACTGACGATACAACTTTAATAGGTGAGCAAAGATAAAATGTTTCGGTCTTCTGAAAAGTATGAGAACTCCGGATGACAGGGCAGGGTCAAAATCTGGGTAGTTCCCTTGACACAGAATGAGAAAAAATGAACACCACCATTTTTTATGTATTTACTCTGCACTTGTATCACCTACGCAAAAGCTTTCATGGAAATTATCGGTCATCCACCAAATAAAAACAACAAAAACAATACCACTCGCCAAATCGTTCCGAACAAGGCAGGACAGTGGGTGTCAAAATTCCACCACCACAACAACGCGAGTGCTGAGTTCAGAGGGAAAATCCCGTGAGAGATTCAGCAACAGAGATATGGTCGGTTCAAGCCAAAAGGGAAATTTCCATCAAGCATCTTTTCCGTGGTCCATTTGACTCATCTAGTATGGTTGTCATATCAAACAGCGTAAGTAATTGAGGGTTATTTTGAAACAATCAAGGAACCCTAAATAGAAAATAGTGTCAAAGGACAGGAAAGTACAGCAATGTCGATTGCTGGTAGTCAACAGGAAGTTTATGTCACACATAAAGGACTTCAATTAACTGTGTTTTTAATCTCTTCTTCACCAAGATATAATTTTTAAATAGTCCAAAGCTTCATTTACTGAAAATGTTATAAGAATTCGTATGTGTGCTATCTTTACCCTGGCACGTTTTTTACATTTGTTACTATTAAATTGGTGGCCACAGCTGATGTTATCTTATTTATAAAGCTATCTTTTCCTGGTCTTTCTGTAATGCAGTGTCGTGAATTCTAATATTAAATCTCACAGAAACTGGATTAATTCATTCTTTGCTCTGAATTCTTACTGTTCACAAAGCCTGCTGTGTTTCTTCATCTTGAATGAATACACAATAAAAGTAAAGACAGAAGCAGTCAAGAAGACTAGACAAATGAACCCTAGGGTATGTTGTTTAATCAAAAAAAGAAGAAAAAAAAAAAAAAAAAGAAAACAGATCAGCTTTGTTAGCCCGAATGACCCGAGTTATGTTGCCTAAGCACTTTCAATCGATAGGATCTTAAATTGTTGAACAAGTTGTCATTTTATACATTAAAGTGATATTTTAAAACGGATGGTGTTTGTTAGTTGTTATCAAAGTAAACATACTGTTCTTGTTAATCCAAAATGACAGCAACATAAGAGAGGGAATGTTCAATAAAATCATTTGTGATGAAAAGATGACGCTGTTTTCTTAGCCAATACTTTAACACACGGCCTATTCCCATAGCTTCAAGCAGACAAGCCGCACGGCGCTACCAAAAAGCCGAAGGGGGATTTCAGAATCAAAGCCTTTGTGCTCCTTGTTCCGTCAAACAAGGTCCTCAATATCCACCGTGTCATGTGCTAAAGCACATGATCCACTGATGTCGATCAATGCGCGGGAAATGTAAAAATAACAGCATTAACCATTAAGCAAATATTTCCAAGTCATTGTGTTGCCTTTTCACCTCTTTTTCTCATAACGCACTACATCGTGACACAAATACTAGATATTGTTATATATGTTTCTCATCTCTATACGTTGCTCATATATATGTTGCTCATTTTCAAAATAAAGTGAATGTGGCTTTTATAGTCTAAAGCGAAAGGATAAATACACAAACTTGCCTATGCCTCCTGATAATACAGTGACAACTTTTAGATTCTCTTCAAGCTCATCAAACCTCCCACAGATCAGTAGCCAAGACACAGTTCTCGGTTTCCAAAAAGTTACTGAGCCCTAGGCGAAATACTAAATGAAGCAATTCCACTATCAGAGTAACATCTCGTTCAGGCATTTTTTTCCTAATGGCGGGTCATTCAATAATAGAATCCGCCGGATCCAAAAATGGTCTGACAAAAGAGGCTTCTCTTAGGGATTTAAAAATAAAATCAGCATAGTCTCTAATTGTTGACAACAACCTGATTATTAAAATGTCCTATTGAAATCCAAGAATTGCAATTAAAGTGTGATCCATGAGGGCATCAGACTGTAGTAGCAAATAATGCAGGCACTTGTGTCTTGCAGACGGAACTCAATAAATTAGGATCGAACCTGATTATAAAATGGCCTCTAACTGAGATGTGCGTTGTGCAGTAAGACCCAGATCGCTGAGTGAGTACCAATATAACGGTGGCGGAATGTCCTCTGCACCTCCTGACTACAGTCGGGCGGCAAGCAGGAACGGATAAAAACGTTCTCCTGCCTTAATCCGCAAACTGGGATGCCCAGGGAAACGGAATGCCCACCTCTGGAATATGGTACAAAACCAAAAATAAATGTTTAATTTTAACAATTATATTCATGACCTCAGCGCTATTGCATGTGTCCTTCACACAGCCTCTCATGGAAACAGAAAAGTAATTGAATCCAACTGCAGGTGAGGGGAAAAGGGACATACTACATCAGTAAATACTGTACAAGCAAAACTTTCTCCACATAATTGGAGTGCAGTCCTCTAGACGAGATGATGGGGAGTCACCAATTATGTTATTGGGTTCACATGAATGTTGTGTTTGGCCTCAAGTCACTTCGGAGCTTTTGACTTTGCTGCTTGCTGTCTTTGACCCATTTAGGACTTAAGTCTGGACTTAACCTCTTGGTCAATTTTGATGTAATTTTCCAAGTTATCAATCAACGTTAACTTATGAAGCAAACAAGGGTGTCTTTGTATATGAACAAGAATAGTCTGAAACCAGAACCAGATTAGCCGAGCAAAAACAGGATCACAAGATATGAGTGGTGGTAAATTGGAAACAGGGTTGCGCAAGAAGATCGTAAATACAATGACTGATTACAAAGAAGGAAAAATGGGTTTAAATGGACTTTGTGGAGGAGATTCATGGAGGGGCATCTACTGATTTAAAGTCTGACACTTTCCCCCAAAAAACAAATTACAGGATTCCGATGTTATTAGAATTCCGCGGTCAGGATCGAAACATAGTTGAGTTTTGGGGGGCAAAGAAAATGCAGTCTACTCTGCTCATATTGCGCAATGTTCAAGTAAAAAGAAGAAGTAGAAGAAACAAAGGTTTATCTTACCGTCTAGCGTGTGAAAACGTGACATTAGGCTTTAATTGTGATAAATACTGTTTTCTAAACCGACAAGACTACAATTTGCCAAAATGGAGTATATTGTCAAGCCTAAAACGTGTTTTGGTTGAAATCCAAGCATGGTGCAATGAAACTCAGACTATCAAAACATTCTGGAGTAAGCTTGGTATCTAAAAACCCAAAACGGTCAAGAGCAAAAATATTGGACGTTTCTTTAGGTCAAAATGCACATAGGCAGGTACGCAATTCACAACGAAACATTCTGGTAAAAAACTCAAATGTACTTTGTGGGCTCTAACTCAAACCTTGAATGCAGGAAACCAGTTGTTGAGCTTTCAAGTTGCAGCCAACATGCAAAAGCTGAATAGAATCCAACAGGATGAAACCGTGACCTTGGTCTCTTACACGCATGCGCCCACACACATACATTGCGTTCACGCGGAGTATGAATCCAGCACCTCTCGGGTTTCCCCCAGCGGGATACAATGAAATGTGAACTGGTTTGTGGAGAACAGTGACTGAGGAATATGAAGAATGAGGTATTAACTGTAAAATCTCAAGGTTTTTGCAGGTTTCAAAATATTTTGGCGAAGGAAGACACCAGGCCAAACGTAAAAGTTCACACACACTCGCGGGCGCACGCACGCACACACAAAAACACTTGGGGTGCTGGTGTCAATGAAATGTACATTGTATGGTGTATAATTAGAATTTACAATATCTGCACAAGAAGTCAAACACAAATGGAATGATAATTGCCCTGTTCTGCCTCCGATTAAACAGCTGGAGATGAATATCAGATTTAGAATAAATTGGATTTCCCAGGCCATGATGTTTTTTGCTGAACATATTCAAACTTTCTTTGAACTTAATAAGATTATTTCTGGTAAAAAAAAACCTGCAGATATATATCGTCAGAATAATCCAATTGTTTTGGAGAAAAGCTCTTCAAGTAAACCTCAACTAAAGACAAAGCCCTGGAATTCACTGGCTATGTATTCCAGTCAAAAACAGTAAACCTGAGCACATTTTACCAGGCCTCCTCACACACTCTTGAACCTCAACCCGGGCTAACTGAGGGCTTGGACTTTTTTATATTAGAGTCGTCATGGAGATTTCCTCCCCAGCACTGTTTGCATGCAAGTGTGTCCATGTGTCCCCGCAGGAACCAAGAGAAGTGTGGGGACCAAGGGAAATATCCAGGGAATTATATTTTTCCACTGACACCATGGACACTAAAGTGCGAGCGTGTGTGTGTCCTTGAGATTGAAACTGAGGCTTCACATGCAGCACATTGAGCGTTAAAAAAATTACAAATCCACCCATGCATATGGTTTTAGTTGAGGATTTCGTTTTAATAGAACAGCAAGCTTGATGGAATTGGTCCCATAGGCATGGTGCCATTGGAGTCATGCATGCGGTTTTTAATTCAGGATTGGCTGGAGACTTTCGAAATTGTCACTAACTTACGTGACACAGAGGGGAGGAAAGTCCAGTAGGGGAGGTGAGGGGGGGGAATGCAGGGCCAAGATGGGATCTCTTTAATTTGGGACAAGTTATGCTAATTAACTCAATTATGAATTATGGGATAAAGACAAAGAACACATACAATTTCAAAATGCTTGTATACAGTACATGTTACCGCCCTACCTTGGGACAACTGCAGTATTTGGTGAATGCGTGACTCCAACCTTGTACATCTTTGTGTACACAGGGCTGGACTGGCGCAAAAAAAACTAAAATATATACAGCTATATTGCATCATATAACCAACAAATTGGGTTGCACAGAACCTCGGCGACCGGTCTGCGACACGTGCCATTGCAGATGTCAGAAATTGTTGCGTAGCATGCCGCGCCCATCATCTCTCGTGTTGGTCTGGTTAGTCACATGATGTGATGGATGTAGTGCGGTTTTGCCTGTCTACTTCCCTCTAGGCCTTTTTAATTGTAATGTATTTATAGAGATGGGAAAAAGGGCTATAGTCCAACAGAGGAGAAACCCAATTTGATTAAAATGGCGGCTGGCTGGAGGTGAGTAATTGGCAGGTTGGCTGCGACATCAAATATAGTCAAACAAGAACAATTCTATTCAGTTCCCAGTAGCAGTCTTGACTGGATTGATGGTTTGAGTTGGAATCCAAAATAATAGGATTTGCAAAAGTGATGTAAAGAGTAACTACTTCAAAATTAGAGGAACATAGTATGTAACAAGGGAGACAAAAGGAATAAGCCTGAGCTTTTTTTTACAGCTGCCAATACAGTTAACAAGCAGTATTTTTAATCACATACATGTGTAAACATGAAACCAAGATGTTTTTGACTTTTATTGTAATACTAAAAAACAGATGAACCAGTTATTTATGCTGGAATTGATTTGAGTTTCATGATACGTTCTGTTGCAAAAACATTTAAAGAAACAAAAATAAAACATCTTTCACTTGTACACACATCCTATTTAAAGAAGCAGATGTCCCAATGATTGAATATGTAGTACAACGAAATCCAGTTGTGGTGAGAAGATTGACAAAACACATTTTTCTTAAAAAAGCAGTTTTACAGCTATGCGTCACGCTCTGCATGCAGCATTTCATCTGTAATTGGGAATTAGAAAAACTTGGGGTCACCTAGAAAAAGATGAGTAACCACATCGTTTACCAGCGACCGAATATCATTCATTGAATATCAACAGCATCTGCTAGTGGGAATCAGCATTAGAACAACAGACAGTCTTACGCCATAAACCATTGTATAAACCTATTGGTCTCATATGTGTTGACCCAGAACAAACTGATTCTCCTACCAGACTACATTAATGGCATGGGAAATTTATTTTCGTTGTAACACATTGTTTCTAATTTCCACAATAAACACAGTGCTATTCAATTATACCAGCTTAATAAAATTATTATAATTCAATCTTTAAATTTCATCAATTCATGGGAGTGCACCGGTTTCTGAATTTGCACGGCAGCATTTATAGCATAATAAAATCTGACGGCATATTCAGGTTGCATCACAGGGGACAAGCATGACTCTGTGCAATATGAAGATAGGATCGTCAGGGTTATCATCGAAGCTAATTATTGCATTTCCAGCTAAGAGGTCAGGGCAAGTGATGAATGACGAGTCAAATACCTCCGGTAATTCTGAGGGAAGGAAATCAGTTGATCTGGATGATGCACTAGAACCAAATAGGAATTCCAGGCAAAAACATTTTGAGACCTGTGAGTGCAGTTTAAGGACAGGAAACCGCATCTCCTGTTCCCCTTCAAACTCCTCGTGAGTATGTCAGAAAGATTATAAAACCATCGTGGACCCATAAAAGTAACGGTCTTTTATTGGTTCTTCAAAAAAAGGAAGCTTTTGGTAGTAAGAGTCAAGTTTCTTATAATTCTTTTTTTATACTCATCACACGTTCATAGCATCACTGGCTTGGGGGAATGACAACAAAGCCAAAGGGAATAAAGCAACCCCTCGAGACTCCGCAAGGTATTGTCATCATTTGAACTTAATGTCTGATAACATTCCCCAGTTACTAATTTGGATTTTTTGATGTGATATGCAACAGTGGCTGAGTCATTCCTTACAAAATAGAGATCAAATCGTGATGTTGACTCCCACTTTGCCCAAAGGACATTTTGTACCAAATAAAGGCACTTTCCAAACCTTTTCCTGAATTTTTACTGACACACACTGAAAAGTATTTGCGACGTCGAGCCCCGGACACGCAACACTATTGGAAGATTTCGTTCTGATCTGAGTGCAGAAAATTTGGAATCGATACACGCTTTCCCACGCCCATTTGAATTCTTAGTTTTGTTGACGAGATTTAACGTTGTGCCAGGAGTTAACGGGCAGTTAGCAATCTTGAAGGGTGCACACAAACACAAATGGTCTTTTTGCAATGACCTTGAAGTCTGCACTCTGACAACAACTTAAGTGAAATTTCCTTTTTGCTATCAATTTGGATCAAATGGCCATCAGATTACATTTCTGTAAACTGAAGCTAAAGGACAGAACAGTTTAGCATGAATCTCCTGTTGCATTGTGGTCCAGTGCATAATATTAAAGTTTTTTACACCCTCCCGAATATTTCTACGCTACATAAACCTTTCTCATTCCCTTAATAACCATTTCCACATTCTTCTGTGCATGTATTGTATCTTTACAGGAAATAAAAGAACAAACACATGACATTTTCACGTGTCCTGACTCCTGCACCGGTTGGTGTGCCTCCTGCACATTGCTCCGATTGAAATTTCATTTTTTTGGTCCTCATCTGAAGTGCGTTATCAAACTCTATCACAAGACTATGTGTGGGACAAAGACGAAAAAAAAGCTCTTTAAATAATCGCCTTGAAATGAATTAATCAGGCAAGATGAGAAAGCAGGGATATGCAATTTGTATACAGCTAAATAGGTCAGGAAATGCTCTTTTATGCATCGCAAAATGAAGAGTGTGTCCTCAGGATTGGAGCCAGTACAGGACAAAGATTTGCGCCTCCCGCAAATATAATTTACTGATTTAAATTGTAGCAAAAGTACACACGAGAGCATACTTGCATGGGTCATGCTTTTCTCCCACAGAGACAACCCACATTACTATATGACGAGTGGTATTGAAGCCACTTGCAAAGGATTCTTTTGTTTGTGCCATTGTATTGTTTCTTCCAATGGCGTGTTTAATTAATAACAGCCAGGCCTCGGAATGATCATGTCTGTGTTAATGGTGTCCTCCAGCTCTTACAAGCAAAATAGATGACTGGAGTTTTGTCTTTCAGACATTTCTTTTGAATAGGTTTCCAGGAAATCACACCACAGAAAAGCAAATCACATCTACCGAAATTCACACGTGTCATTTTCCGTGTCGAAAACAAATTATTTCCCAGTTAGTGATAATTGATTACACTTGATTCTCAGAAGGGAAACTTCTCGTGCCCCATGCTTTACAAACATTGATTACCGACAGAAACGTGACCGGGATTTTTTTTTTTTTTTTTCCAGCATCAGAACATAGATGTTGGAGCTATATTAAAACAGCTGCGGCAAACATCAGGAAAAATGGCACACAGCTTCAAGATGAAACAAGAGTTTCTTGGGAAACTTGGAATGTTGGCAAGTTAGTTAGCGCTGTTAATATTAATCGATTATCTAACAAGGAATGAGTTTTTAAAAATCGAATAATTGTTGAGAGACATTTTTTTAACTAAAAATTGTCCAAATCTTCTGATTTCAGGCTCTCAAAAGAAAAATTTCTGACTTTTCTAGTCGTTCACAAAATCAGACTGATTTGTCTTTTGTGTTTAATTAAAATTGGGTAGTAAACACTAATTGGGGAAAAAGGTTTTGAATAGACTATAGACTACGCAAATAAAATGTTATCTAAATATTTCAATAATCGATGAAACGATGAATAAAATAAACACTTTTTTGTATCACATTTTCAATAAACAATTCACAAACAGTGCCAAAGTATCAATGTTATTCTTGTAACACTTCAGGCCATTACATTTGAGTTCAGTTCAGTGTATTTATACAATAGTGTACATGAACTCATGATGGAAAAGCCATAATTCATGATGGCAAAGCCATAATTCATGATGGCATACCGCCAGTAGAAAAATGTTGAAGATGAAAAAGTCCATCTTAATATATATATATATATATATATATAGGATTTTTTGTTTTTTTACCGTACAGTATAACTTGCAGTTTTTTTTGCTGGATTTTCTTATTGCGTTCTGTTCTTCGCACGTTTTCAGATACTCAAATCCCCCAATTTTTTGTCACCTATCCTTAATTATACCATTTTACTGTTTTCATGTAAATTTATATCAAAATGACTCAGCACATTACATTGCTAAATATAAACATTGTAAAATATTGTTGTTACTGGGATTTTTTAGCATTACGCAAACTTACTTGCAATTCGTAGCTTCTCAGTAGGTCTTTCCCATTATTTTGTATTTGTAGGTTTGAGCATGTTCGCTGTCAGAAATCTCCATAGGTGGTCGGTCTGCTGCCTTCAATCTTGCTGCTGTGGAGGATTGTAGCTAATATCTGCTACATTTCATTCATCACGATTTGTCTGGAGTATAATGTGCTGCAGATGCGTTGAAGTTTGCAGAGGCCTTTCCTAAGCAGAATCGGAACAAGCATTCCTCCAAGTATTTCTGGGTCATTGCACTTCAATGTTCAAAGTCAATCTAAGAGGCCACTTTTTTATTTCTCCCCAACTCACCTTTTATCTCTTCCCCACTTCCTATTCCTCAGCTTGCATTTCCAGCATTTGGAAGTCAATTCAACATTTTTTTCAACAGTACAATCTTTGCCACCATCTAAAATGATCTAACTGGAAGAAACAAAGGTGAATTGTACGTATTTGTATTGCGCGTGGACTGTACATAATTGTGGGAGTTATTCTGCTTCTGGCAATGTGGTTATTGATTAAATAAAGAATCTTCTAACACTGCCTATTACTTCAGGCAAATTGCTTCCAGGAAAAGTTTGTTACTTTTTAAAATAATTTGGTTTCTATATTGTCATGAGGTCAATTATTACGTGTCGCTTATAAATCAAAATAACAGCCGGATGTATGACTTGATGATACATCAGTAATCTTTCACGGGACAGAATGATGATCGAGTAGTTTGAACTTTGGAAAATTTTAACAGTTTATGTTTTTACAGGCAGATTAAAAAATCAGTCAAGTTTCACTCCCAATTATCGATTCCCCACTGAGATTCCATGAATAATTACATCAGGTCCTATCTACTGTTTATTTACTCTTGAGCGACACTCCTGTGAAAAACTTGTCATGTTGTCAAGGAAAAGAATAGTGCTGTTGCTACACTAAGAATTTTGTTTTACATTCTGTAATTAAAGCTGGTCATTTTCTTTTGTGTGATGGCAATATAAATCACGAATATACCAATACAGAATGACAAGGAGAAATAAAAAAATTAAAAAGTATATTTTCAAACAACCAGTCAAACAATTAAAAAATTAAAAAGACATTCTTCCTAATAGCTGGATGTAATAGAATGATTGTCTGGTCTGACAAGTGAGAAGGTTAAGTATGCATCCTTGGTTGGTGTTGAAAATGGAAAGAACGCAAACGGACATTTTGTCAAGTAGAAAAAAACAACTTTATTTACAATACAAACTGTCGTCGTGTAGCCCACAAATGGCTGTTACTTCTTAACAACTTGCTAGAAGCCTTTGTGGTCAAGGTGGGGGAATTTGCAGGCCTAACCAGGACAACACTCCGCTTAGTGCGCTCATCCGCCCACCTATTTTCTCAGACATTTAATGCCACATGATGGCAAAACATCACCCACCGCAGACAGGAGACAAAATGTTTTTTCCCCCTTGGCCTTGTATCAAACCAAAACATTAAAACAAAATACCAATACCACCTTCTTACTAATCCTGCCATTTTTAGGTCACATTAAAACCAAAATATGTACATGTAGAGCTCCACTTTTCTTCAGAACGGGGCGATGTGTGCTGCCAACGTGAGGGAAAGCACCTTTCTTTATTCATCAACGCTGTGTGACTACTGTACGTTTGGAGATCAGTCATGTCAGTCAATTAAGCAATTGGTCTGCTGACTGTGGCTCCACATTGTGGTAAGGGTGACAAACCAACCACTGTCAGAGTGAAAAGCTGTTAGCTACTTTAAGTGAAAGGGCTTTTTTCTTTTTTTATTCTTGGAGTGGAGTCTTCGTCAATTTGTGTGAAATCAATTATGCATTTTTATGAAGTTTGAGCCCCTGTGATGAAGCTTGACGTCAGCAATTAGAATGCATAACGTGTGCGGATGTCTTCTAGTTTCTTGGAGACCTCGGGTGGTGTCCTGTCTAGTTCCTCTGCCACACTTTTCTGTTTGTGAGGCTCCATGCTGTTGAACTGCTCGCACAGGTCTCCGTCAATCACATTCTGCAAGTTTGCCAGACGAGAACGACGACGGCGTGAGGACACTATCAAACTACAGCTGTCACTATAGAATCTTTCCAAATTGATGGATATAAAATATTCCATCAACCAATCGAGTGATTGGATGGAATTGTGACTCAAAAAACTGTTGTGGATTTTGCCTTGAAGCTCCTTGTTTGAAAACAGCATGTTGTACAAAAATAATTGAAACATTGGACAGTTGTGTATTCAAGACATAGGAGGTCAAATTAAGTTGAACTCTAAAAGGCTTTGAGTGGAATTTCTGGTTCATCTCAAAAAGCCCAATACCTTGAACTTTTTGTGAGCAGCATATACAAGGTATTATGATGACGACGACGATAAACTCACCTTGACAGGGAAGTAGTAGGACCTAAAGCTGAGATGGTCCCTTCCGCACAGTGGCGGGAACTCGGAGCGCATGTGCATCTCTAAATGCTGGAAGAAATCATGGTCCTGGACAAAGAGAAGTGCTTTGATTAATTTGAAACGATTAGTACTCGTCAACCACAATAAAATGACAAAGGACAGGTTTTCACCTCATGTGATGTAAAGGGGACCAAAATTCCAATGCCTCCAGACAGGGTGGTGTAGACCAGTGACTCTGACCCACCTGGGATCAGCGTGGTTTTCTGTAGGGTTAGGATGGTCTCCCCTACGTGGTAGTTGACGATCATGTCAGCCTGGAAAACACGCACATATGTTCATGCTGACACGGCCTGTGACACAGACTCAACCGGTTGTGTGTGGTTAGCCAACAAAAATGTGGCGGGCTAAAGTGTGGTGGAAAATGCAGTACGTAAATGTGTCACTGTCTGATGAAAACATGCATTTCCGTCCAAACATCATGTTGAGGGGTTTTCTTTGCACATGTGGCCATGATCAGAATGGAACACAGAGAGAAATGTCCCTTTTTTTTTTAGTTACATTTAATGTCAACAATAAATCAAACTATTTCTAGATATTATTGACATCTTGAATGTCCAGAACTGCCTCTTAACACCACTCAGTGTACCTGCGCAACATAGCAATGACTTGTGGAGCTTACCTTCTGAGATGCTCCATTGAGAAGCCCTCTGTCCCATAAGGCTTTGTTGCCCGTTGGATCCTCGTCCACATCATCACTGGTGTTGGGAGGAAGACGGACCTGAAATGCACAGAATTGACACATGGGTGAAAAAGTGGGATGGGCTTGTTTGTTTTATTTACACCGATGCACCTTCTAACTTCTCAGCTGAGACAAATCTAACTGTTGTTCCATCCGTCATTAATTGAATGATAATGTTTGTTTTGTATTGAATGCACCAGACAAAGGAACACAGTAGTCCACAGTCCACTACTCACAATGGTAATGTTCCCAAACTTGTCAGCGGATGCCATGGTGTCGTAGTCAAGCAGACAGGCCGTTGTCACCCAGCGGGGACACGTATCGTCGGCGAAGATGATGAGCTGGTTCTCGTTACGCCTGTAGCGGACCCAGAAGAGACTCTCCTGTACGTCAGAGACCACCACACGCTGGCCAATGGTGTGGATGCCCGTGACCAGATTGGGAACATGCTAAGCGGGGAAAAAGTGGAAATAAAGGAGACACATTGTATACATTTTAACTTTCATCTAAGCATGTGCTTCTACTAAATACAAAGTAGTATCTTTGTATTGTGCGTGAAAATGTTAAGGATGACTAAAGGATGATTCATCTTGGGACAACTCTAGTATTACAAGGGAATGTAAAGTTTGCATTGATAATTTGTGTCCGATCTAATAGCCTTCTAGCTAAAGCTGCTAAATGTTATATGGCTGTAGGCCACATACCTTGTTCTCGCACTTGCGTAGCAATTTCTTTTTGCCCATGTCATAAATTCTCAGGAGTTTCCCAACTCCCACTAAGGCCCGTCCTTGGAATGGCGCAATAGCCAACGGCACATCCTCCACTGGAGTCTGTCAGGAAGATCACAAATTAAGATTTTGAAGACGATTAGTCGGTTTCTGATCAAATATGAAGATACTATGGATGCCAAGCTGTCTGTTTCCAAAACAATTGAGAAGCCACACTGTTTCAGCTAAACAGAGTGGCTTCATTGGAGTGTTTGCAGTGGAACTTTCTTTTTCTACATGCGAGATGAGATTTCTGATTCAGAAAGAGCTGTCGTATTAGCAGCCAGTATAAGTCAGAGAAAAGTGTGTACCTATTGTTTCTGACCCTCTAGACTAGAGTAAAATAGGGAAACCCTGCGTTATGCATTTTCTTTCTTTCATTTACAGTTATACCAGTTATTTGTAAATCTTTTTTATCGACTTAGTTGATTAAATCAGTAATCCGTTACGTTAAACATCTAGTGTGTGTGTGTGTGTGTGTGTGTGTGTGTGTGTGTGTGTGTGCGTGCGCTTGCGTGAGGTCATTTCACCAAGTCTTTCTTAGAAAAGTTGTGCCGACTGGTCACATCAAAGTTCATTTGATTTGATCCCAAACAAAGTGCCTTAGAAGTAGTGTGCAAATGATATAAAACAGCACACAGAATCAGGACACAAGTATATGCTGCATCTTATTTCAGGGGGTTGGTATGTGTGCCTAAACAAATTTACTGCGAGAAAAAAGAAAAGAGACCCCGGTAAAGCAACAATCGTAATAGCCAGAAAACTCAGATCCACCTTGTGCACAAACTCGAGCTTTTCCCCACCACCGGTGAGGCGGTAAGTGTAGATGAAGCCACCCGCAACTGATCTAGGGTTGAGGACCATGTCTCTGGCCACTCCCACCAGGACATACCAGTCATCCCCTGCATTGTGGAAACGACACACGGCAACACTGGACAACACAAAAAAAGAGCACACACACAACATCAACAACAAAAGCGTGTATTCTTTAGAGTGAGTCATGTAAATATTACACTCTGTATCATTCAGGTTTGTCAAAACAAGTCAATACATGTCTGGCTGAAACAAACAATACATACCTGAAGGCAGCTTCATTCTGCTCTAACTGAACTTGGTCTAATGTTGCACCCTGAATTGGGTTGACCAGCCGCACCAGCGAGGCCCACTGCCTAGCGCCAGCTTTTGGTGAACCAAAAATGGCTTCTGGGAGATTCTCATTGAGGAAGGCGGCTGCCATCTCAGCAGCCAGTTCTCGTTCATCCTCACCTGCTGCCTCCACCATTTCCTGCATGCACAAAAGCAACAATAAAAAAAACGCATCAGACCGTCTTGTCAGTCGCCTCGTGCACCTGCTTTTCTTCTGTTCTAACCTCCCTTCTCCCCTTTTTCACATGCCCTAAATAAAAAGTCCATATTGCACATGGTTACTTCGTTCGTGACAGGCTGGCTGGCGCTTGTCTCTCTTGTCTGCAGTGACGCACATTGCTCAGAGACACGTCCCGTGCTACGAGTGTGAATTCAAACGCTGTTCTCCCGCCACTTATAGACCCACAAAGTAGCGCATTCACGAAAGATGAAGTGCAAAGTGGCGAGGGCTAACTGTAATTAAATTGGTCCATCCTGTTGCGTGAAACATGTCTTAATAACTATCAAAATTCAGCTTTCCAAGTCATCATTTTGCAATGTTAATCTCCATTTCTACGTGCTACCAGATGTTTGCCGTGCCCCGAGGATTGGTGGTAATTACTCCCTTTTGTCATATTCTCACCGTGGAAAATGTCCTTCATACCTCAGCCATCTGTTGTTTCCTTTGAGCTTTGGTCGCCTCGGTGTAGGCATTATGGTCAGTCTCAATCAAAATGAGGTTGTTGGTCTCTGGGTGTATCACAAATTTCCTGGGAGTGTACTGCAGGGGAAAAGCCACCTGATTGAAGACAGCTCCCAGTTTCTCCAATGCCAAGATTCTGTCAAGTAAACCATGGCAAGATTCATGACGATGAGAGCCAGTGGGATACGATTGTTTTTCACACTTAAAGACAAGGTGCTGACAGACACATGGCTACTATTCAGGAGGAGTTATGTATTGTTGCTAAGTCATAAATAGAAACGCTGAAAGGAACAGCTCTACCTCAGCGTGTTGGTTGAGATGGCCACTATTCCTTCCGGGCATTGCTCGGAAGCAAAGCCTGAGGCATACTCCAGGGTCTCATATGACAGAGGCGTCAAATGGAAACGGGACTGATAAGAGTAGCTGAGCCAGGAGCGGCTGGACATGGCAAGGACCTGTTGATGATAAAAGACCCTTTTGATTTTGTATTCATACATTAATTGTGATGTAAACATTTTCAAAAAAATAAACATACAGCGTCCTGTCCCTGCATCTTGACTCTGAAAAGCTTGACAGGTCGTGAGCCCAGGTAGCGGGTCCTGGTATCGGACAGATCCCCGGTGACTGGATCCAGGACAGTCCTCAGCAGTACACCGTTCTACCACAAAAAATACACAAAGACACTGTTCAATGAGAAGGCCTGTAATTTAAAAGAAACGAGACCTTACATACTCTCAATGAGATTATTGCATTACTGTAGATACTGAAAATGCGACCGTTAATATTGTGGTGCTGGTGCATTAAATTGGGATTTTGAAATACCGTTTTTTTCCGTGTATAGTGCGCCCCCATGTATAGTACGCACCCCTAACAATGGCATGCTGATGCTGGAAAAAAGCTTGTACCCATGTATAATACGCACCCAATTTTTATGAATTTTTTTTTAAATTTTTCTTTTTTTTTTTTTTTTTTTTTTTAAGTCCCAAAGATCGTCACACACGCAGGGAGGCAATGGGTCCCATTTTTAAAGTCTTTGGTATGGTCTTAACTAGGCTGGATGTCATTTTTTTTGTTGGCGTTGATTTCCCCGACTGCCCCTAAACGCACCACCGCGCTCCGTGCGCACACGGCGGCTCTGTATGGGAGAGACGTTGAAGAGGAATAAAAACACCCTTGGAAACCAAAACTTGCCCCTCGTCGTGACTCGGAGCCGCAACAAATGTTTCGGATTTGTGTAGGGTACATTGTGACAGACGGCAAACTAGCAGGTGATCGAGCGAGCGTCTGATACAAGAGCATTGCGGTCGTATGGAGCGTGTTTGAAATGAACAGCAGAGACGAAAGGAACAAGGCAATGTGTTGTGAAATAAAATATTACCTGTAATACGCATTTTGTTATTTGCTGATTGAAACTGCTAATTAAACTGTGAATTGAAACTAATAGGTGGAGAACTGAACTCTCGCTCTTTATATAGCTGACGTGTCTTGCGCAACCGTTCTGCGCATCTGTAATGGCGGCCTCCGTATGACGTCCGGTCCGCGATGGAGATTAAAAAACAAACAATATTTGACAATAACACACCATCGAGGATTGCACCATCGCATCAAACGATGTGTCGTCAATTATGAATTTTACTAAGTGTGTTGGGCAGGATGGCTGAATGCGATGCGCGATTGACAACAAACAAGAAGAAAGGTGAGTTTTATTTCGGGGGAGATTTGTCATGTCTCGTCCCCAGTTTTGCTATGTGTCTAGGTTGCCATAGTTTCTGTTCGTGTCACCCCGCTCTTCCTGTGTCACCTCAATCGATGTAACGTGTTTTGTATTTAAGTCCTGTCTGCCCCTCGCTCACCGTTGGATCATTGCATGTGTTACTGTCATTCTGTTCCTGTCTTTGGTAATGTCACCCTGTCTTTTTGTTCCACGACTTTGTCGGTCAGTCCTGTTGTTGGTTTTGTTGTACCATGACTTTATTTAAAAAAAAAAAAAAAAAAAAAAAAAAAAAAAAAAATTAAAAAAAAAAAAAATATTTTTTTTTTCTTTGTACCCATGTATAATACGCACCCCAGATTTTAGGACAATAAATTAGTAAAATATTGCGCACTATACACGGAAAAAAACGGTAGCTTACAAAAGGGTGGCTGTGATTTCCAGAGCGCTTAGGATGTGTCAGCTTCAGAGAAAATATGTATTGCTTCGATTAATTATCAAATATACTCTTAAACTTTATCTGCTTTCGTGCATCCACATTTTTTGAAAATGGGAACCAAGAACAATTATGAGTGGAGATTTTTTTATTATTGCTGATCTGAAAGATCCATCATACCTGAAGCCCTATGTTGAGGTAGAGGAAGCCGATGGTTCCTTTCTCTCCAAGTTCATCCTGTTTCTCAACCCCTCCCATTTCAACAATACAAAGACTCTCTGGCTGGGCTGGAAGAGCCTGCATACTCAAAGGCTGCAAACAATCCTACAAGAGAAGGAACAAATATATAGTAAATTTGAGCCTATGTTTTTTCAAATTGAACGAAAGTTAATGTTGTACAAATTCAGATTATGAGACCCATCAGCAAGTCTGGTATTCTCTGAAAAGCCTGAAAGCAGCATGCCATCAACTTATATGAAGTCAAGCACCTAGTAATGATTCAAGTCTTGAGGGAGATTCGACAACATCTTTTGCACAACACTCGGCCTCTACTTAATCTTAAATCTACTTAAATCACTGCAAACCTAGCAACAAAGAGCCTCATAAGACTTCATAAAGCTAGTGTGTTCATATTTTTACAACAGCTATGAGTGCTGGAAATGGTGGCAAGATTAAAAGCTTTATTATCTGTAACAAGAAAAGAAATAAAAATTCATACCGAAGGATCCAGTGATATGATTCGAACAGTGTTGTCAACCAGTCCCACAGCCAGGAACCGAGAACGCTGTTCACCAGGGGGGACATTGGCCAAACTCATGCAGACCACATCTGCAGACATCTCCTTGCGCTCAGTATACTCATTTAGCTGGCCTGACTGGAGAAATGGTGGAAAAAACAAAACATTCATCACAAAGATTTGAAGAACCAAGCAGACAGTTTATTTATAAAGCACTTTAAATACAAGCACAGCGGTAAACAGTGCTGCATAGTGCTGAAAACAGATACAAATAAATAAAAGATGAAAAGAATAACAACGTGAGCCAATACTCTTCATGGATTGTTTCACAACAATGGCTATTCTTCCCACCACTTTCGTATGGTGCACAACCATAGACAGATTCTCAAGACTGTAACTATCTGCAGCTCCTCTAGAGTTTCCGTGGCAGTCTTGGATGCTTCTCGGATGCTTGGGATGATTTTATAAACCAACTCTGCGTGACACTTCACCAAGACTAACTCTGACCTGATGTGTGGTCAGTCTGCTGTTTTCTTTTAGCTTAATGGCGCTGTTTATCCACATATGTTTTTTAGCAAACTTTAGAGGGTTGCATAACAATAAATATACTGACATTTGATTAAACATTGACTGTTGCAGCGCCATCCAACCACGTCTGATGATATCTAAGGGTATACCCGCCCAGCGCCCTCACAGCTCGGTTGCATTGAATCCCTAGGCTCCCAAAGGTTTTTTAATGTTTGCTGTGGTTGGTGTAAGTCCTTGGTTTCTGCATCCCCGAGGGGATACTTAGCTTGGAGAGCAGAATAGGCTGAGGACCTTATTACACTGGAGAAAGGTTGCCTTTTTGGATTATTACATTTTTGGTGAATAAACCAGCTCAGTGGCCTAGTGGTAGAGTCCGCCCCGAGACTGAAAGGTTGTGGGTTCAAACCCCGGCCGGGTCATACCAAAGACTATAAAAATGGGACCCATTGCCTCCCTGCTTGGCACTCAGCATTAAGGGTTGGAATTGGGGGGTTAGATCACCAAATGATTCCAGAGCGCGGCACCGCTGCTGCTCACTGCTCCCCTCTCCCCCAGGGGATGGATTAAAATCACACGGGAGATGGGTTAAATGCAGAGGACAAATTTCACCACACCCAGATGTGTGTGTGACGATCATTGGGACTTCAAGTTTTAACTTAAAAGAAGGGTAAGAGTTCCTGGTGACGATGCCCCCGAGAGCATACTATACCGACTCCCCTCAGGTTTGTGTCTTGATCCAGGCATTTCCTAAGATCTGCTGATGACTAATCATGATTCACGACTGCTAGTCTTCCCCACACATTTCTTTTTAGCATGGACCAATGATGGATGACTTTAAAGCAGGGGTCTCAAGTTCATCCTCACGTTCTGCAGGAGCCTGATAATTGAATCAGGTGTGTTTAACGAGGGAAACATGGAAAAGATGTAGGAATGCGGCCCCCTAGGACTGGAGTTTGAGACCCCTGCTTTAAGATCTTCTGTTTTTGTAGAATATGAATGAAGCCAAAAAGTCCACTCATTTTGATTCATCTCATTACCCATTTTCCTTTGTACTGCCTCTTCCTGTTGACTGAAAATAACATCCTAGTGCCTGAAGGCTCAGCTTGCGACCATCACATGACCAAATCCAGAAAACAGGCGAGCAGTGTTACCCTAGCTCCGAGGACCCTGATGTCATTTTCAGTCAACAACAAGCAGTGAAATGTAGGCCCTCAGCGAGGAATACACACAGGCGGATTCTTTTTCTTTCTCTTCTTAAATATCTCCAAAACAATTGTCATAGGAATTGATTTCAGGAGGAATCCAACATTCCTTTAGAATTAACTGAGGTGACAAGCATGGCTCTAACTGTACTGAATGTGGCTGGAAAACTCATCAGTGCCCTAAGACTTCTTTGACGCCTATCACTGAAAAGGCTACAACAATGATCTGGGAAGGACATCATCGTCAGAACTGCTTTGAGGTCCTGCTCTCCCATCTGGAGATTTCAAGTCAAGGCCAAGGACAAATAAGGCCAGACACCAATAAAATGTCTCCATTAAAAATCAAAGATTTTGACAGCCTTGCCTGCAAAGAAGAGCGCGATGAAGATTCCAGCAGGGCTCCTTCTTGGGGTTGACATCAAAGAAAGTAGTAAATTGTCTCAACATGACGCAGTGAAATGTTCGCATCGCTATTGGCAGTGGTGGAAATTGAGCTGAATAGTTGGCTAACGACCATCTGCTCAAACCAAAGTACGCTAAGTGTGGGTTTTGGTCCCAACCAACCACAAGCAGATGACAGACAGATCGACGGTATATAAACACAACATAAACAATAAACATTTGCCTACCGGGTCCATCTCAAAGTAAACCAGCTCACCACCCGTGAGTGCGATAACCACTTGCCGCTGGTTCACAGCACAGCGGACAATGGTCTTTTTACCAGGAGTCTTCCACTCATTCACACGCTTGTCTGCTCTGATATGGCGGATCCCATCTGGGTATACCTATACAGAGCAAATGAAACGGAAACCACATGAGTGAATCACGCTTACAAAGTTCAGAGAGCATTTTACCCACCTGAACGAGGGCATCTTCACCTAGCAACGAGCAGGAGAGGGTGGGAGTTGTTCCTAAGAATCCCGAATCTGTCACCTCCTCCACAGTCTCGCCAATGGACAGAACGAGCGTAGCGTTGACAAAAGACACGATGATATAGGCATCAAATTCATCTAAAAATGAAAAGAAAAGGAGTCGTGACTACAAATAGTTGAGGAAGGACGACTGCATTTCACTCTAGCAATTACAAGAAAAAAAAGACAGAGTGATATAATCTTTCCCTTTATGAATTATTGACAATGAAAAAAGAAAATACCTTCGATATGTCTGCGTACTGTCCACACAGCATTTGGGTTACCGGGTAGCTCGGACACGGCCATCTCGGAAACCTGTCCAAAGTAATTCAAGATGTTAAATTATACGAGCGGGGGTGAGGGTTTCAGTTATCGTAACCAATTCAAGATATGACGAAAACTGGTTACCAAACTGATAGAATAGTAAATAAGAATCCAGTCTTCTATTGAGAGCCAAGCAGCTTGTTTATTTTGTTTTATTTGCGAGATTAAAAAACAAGACAAGACAAGCATGCTATGAAATTTGATTGGACATCTGAAAGACATGAAGTGCCTTGATTGAAGCGGCCATCTGTGTAAATTTACCAGAAACATGAGGACCATCTGATAACATTTGGGAGTTTGGATCGGGAGTAACGCTTGTCAATCAACCTTGGTTAAACCCATTCTGACTCCCACAATGGAGAGCACGAGACCAAGAAGAAATTCAAAGGAACAACACGTACACCTATGTGAGCACATATGTAATTTAAATAATTCCCTTTTCACTTCTTGCAAGTTTGTATAAAACTGACCATAGGTACGTATGTATTCACTCACCTTTTGGGGATGAAATTATTGGTCTTAATCATTTATTACATGAGATGTGATTTCTAAATCAATCCATAAATAATTTTATTTACCTCCAGTCCATGCCTAAGAACTCTTAAAGTAGATTTGGGTCCTCGTCCACAGGCGACATAAAGCTGTGGTGTGTCTTCATTGGCCAAATCAGCAATCTATCAGAAAAGGAAGGAGGGGGAAAAAAAAGGGTGGATATTAAGAATGTAATGGTATAAATATCTTCACATTAAGGCTGCGGTATGGTATTTCTGTGGTGTGAATAAGATACACAAACATTTTAACACGAACATACCCAAACGCTCAAATTTATCGCTCCTCTAAGTCTAGCCTCTAGCCAGCCACGGATATTTCATAATGCAACTTCAAGCACAAGATGGGTCATAGTAAATACATTATGATGCAAGGTATACAACTAGTACAAGTTATTGTTTTACCTCTCTTATTTGTGTACAACTTAGCTCTGTTAAGCACCTTTGTGTACTGAGGAAAAAAAACTTTTATCTTTAGTAAAATAGTGCAGCTGGTAAAATTCACCAAAACAAACTAAGAGAGTGCACAAACACCTTTCTCATGTTTAGTTATCACAGTGATGCCTCGCAGGAGATGTGTTACAGAACCGACGAGGGGAGGCCAAAGAGGAAGTTTATGGATGTGGTGCAGGAGGACATGCAAGTGGTTAGTGTGTCAGAGGACAGCGTGAGCTGTAAACAATTTATCCGCTGTGGCGACCCCTGACGGTAGCAGCCGAAAGAAGACTGAGGCCCAATTTAGAAGATACCTTTAATGTATGACACACGAAACTAATGATGCTTGAGAATGCACTAAGAAAAGAGGGAAAAAGCACCGAAGCCCTTGGCAGCCACAGCGACCGAACCGAAAATACACAAACCAACGTAATTTGGTGAATGCTGAAAGCTAACCCTACTTTGAAACCCTACTTTGAGACGCTAACCCCAGTTTGAAACCCCAACTCTAGTTTGAAACCAAAATCCTCTAGTTTTATTAAGACTTCTTACTCATCTCGCGTCTGACTAACATTTGATCAAGAAAATACGAGCAGTAACAATATGGAAGACACCAAACTTAAAATGTACACCCACCTGACAGGCCATGATTGGGGACAAGTTCTCCTGCTCATCAACCAACACCAGATTCTTGAGGGGGCGGGGCTGAAAGAAGAAGGTGTCCCCTTCTTCTAGAGGCATGGCAGAAGAGAACTCTGGCTCCTCATCATCATCGCCCAAGTGGGCAATCTGGTAAAGGTAACTAGAAAAAGGTTCAGTACAACATTATTCATAATGATGTAAGACGACATACGCAGATTAAACACAGCTAAGAGAAGAAAACCCAATGTGTTTGTTTTCTATATTAAAAAATAGTGATATTCTTTCAAAAAAGATTATAGCACTTACTGATTTCCAAATTCTGAGGCCACGAAAAGGAAGCCAGTCTTCAAGACACACATAGCTGTTGCCACAGGAATTGTGTCAAAGTACTTCAGCCTGATTTCTGTGACCTAAACAATCAGAATTGGTATATTACAAGATTTGCTTATATTCCATCATATTAACCACAAATAATGTAAATGCGGGTTTTTGTGCAGTACACACAAAGTATAATTTCATTCCCTACTTATCATATGTCATACAAGGAATCAATGCATTTTCCTCACCATTTCTTCATCCGTTTCCAAGGTAACCTTAAAGATATCGCCTTGTTCGGTCTGGGCTAAGAAGAAGAACATGGACTTGGTCTTGTGGGTTGCCGAACAAACAAATATCATTCCACGCTCTGGGTCGTCCAGGTCATTCTAGCAGAAAGTAAAATATTCATTTTTAATACGCATGTTTTTTGAGAACATCACAAGCTCTGCATTTGGTCTGCCTTTATCGTCGAACATTTGTTGACATTTTCTCACAGTATGTTCGCAAAGTCTTATATGTCACAGACAGGTTCCATACCAAGTTCCAATCATTCCCAATTACAGGTTTCTGTCATATGTAATCGGATTCTTTTCAGGAATTCACACTAGCAATTCAAATGGGTCATATGTCCTGCCTGCCTCAGGAAATCTGCTACGTATGGGCACAAAATTCACATTGGTTAAGGTTAAGCTTGTCGTTTGAGCCACTGTGAAAGCAAATGGCCCCAAGTTGTTTGTTTCAGTGTAGAAACATCATTAGATGGCAATGACAAAAAGCAGGTCCAGTTGAGTTGAGAGTTCTCCCGAAGTGCCTGCATGCTTTTTTCCTACACGTACTTTGGCTTCCTCACATGCTCCAAAAACATGGATTGCGAGTGTGAATGTTTTTTTTGGACTATCTGTGCCCAGCTCACCAACGTTACAGATGATACAGTCGCAGGCATGTAACCCAAGCTTCAATTTTTTTATGCCACACTTTTTGATACATATTTTGCCAAATATTTGTCGATTAAGTCCTGTTTTGAAATAAATGCTTCCAGTGGTGACAGAAGGTGTATTTCTGTTTGGCTAAAATTGCCTGAAGGCTGAATGGTGTTAATCGTCTCTCGCGCCATTTTGAATGAGGATGGACTCTCGCCGAAGAGCAACGTTGCACACTAAAGATAGGTCACATCAAATAAACGTATTTGAGAGGATGACATTTTTAACTGAGGCTTTCCAGGCCCACTTCCTTAGTGGGTGCAGCTTGCCAGGTTCGGCCGCACCAGGTGGAAAGTTAGTGGAGAGACCTGTCCAGTGTCAACATCATATTCATCTACCCTTAACGTGACACATGTATTCTCAAAAAACCTTGTCATTCCAGATTACAAACTTATTCTTGCCTGTTGATGGATAGCTAGTATGACTCACCCTTCGACGTGGGATAGGACAGCGAATGTCAGGCTGGTCTCCAAAATTCTTATACGTGATGTAGTTTTCAGAGCAGATCAGAACTCCGCTTGGCCCATCGGAACCACCGGGAACTAGATATGCAAGAGGAGAACTGCATGAATGACCAAGTCTGGTAATTTGCATTATGAGTTTATGTCAAAACATTTTTTGTAAATATTTATCTCTCCAAGCATATATAAAAACCTTTTTTTTTCATGAATGTTGCTCTGAAACACAATCGAGTTGTGAACGTTTGCCTACCAGTGATGAGAAAGTTTCCATGTTCTTCTAAAGCCTCGCTGTACTTGCGGACCACGTGGTTCAAGCCAAGGTCCAGCTCATAGAAAGTGAGTGTCTGTTGCGTGTTTGCCGCAGCTTCTCCAGTAGGGTCATTGTCAGCTTCCTGTAAAGTGGCAGGCATAACGCTTGAATAAGGGTCTTTTTTTTTTTTTTTGGATAATTCCATGAACATGCGAGTACCTCATAGTCCATTTCAAGACAAGCAAACATGGGATTCTCAAAGCCCACGTCCACACCCACTACATGGTAGACCAGCGTGTTGGCTTTGTGGGCCTCCAGTGGGGAAGAGATGGTCAGCCGTGCAGCTGCATCTCTATTGAGAATATAAACCAACTTCTGTTTCTCTATTGCCCCTAAACAAACCAAAAAAAGACGACAGCTCACATTAATGGCACCGTTTCTGTTGAACGATCTACCATAATTGCAATTCAGTATGCAATGTTTCTTACATACGTCCTCTTCTCATGTACATTGCCAGTCAATAGTTTGTAAACACCCTTTAATCCAGTGTTTTTTATTTTATCATTATGTAAACATTTCCAGAAGTGTGCACTATTACTTAAGTCATGGACATTGTGAGGAAATATCAATGGAATTGAGTTTTTTTTTTTTTATAAACAGAACAACAGTGGCTTTCAGTTCACAGCTGTGCAATATCAAGATATTCTATTGAAAATACCTATCATGACGGCTCTGCCTTTGGGGTCCACTGCCAAAAACTGTCCTGGGACAATTCGGCGACAACCACTCTTGCCAAATGTCTCCTGGTGGATTTTCTCAAACATGTTTTTAGACGGATGATATTCCAAGATGACTATACGACCACTGTCACTCCCGACAACAATGTAATCTACAAAAAACAAGCAATCAGAGCAGTGAATACAGTAACGGGGTTTGCCAACAAGACACTTTGGTTTATCTCACAAGACATCAGCATTAGTAAATCCACAATGTTTTGATTTTTATTTGCCTTTTGTGACATCACCACAGAAGGGTATATATACTGGTGATCCAAAAGGCAAAAGTTTGATTATCAAGCCCAAACTGGAAATGGAACTTACTTTATTGTAGCTTTTAAGATACTATGCAACATGCCACAAGAACCGACTTCAAAATCATAAGTGTAACATGCGCTGGGTTGTATACCTTTAGTTCCTCCTGTGAGTCTGAAGGCCATTAGTGAACGCACAATCCCAAACACTTCCATGGTGAGTAGTGTGTGGACCTTTCCCGTGTTTGCGTCTGGTCGCAGCAACTCTATGATCTTTCCTCTGGAGACAACAATCTCCTGCATCTTGGTTCCTACACACAAACAAGACCGATGGAGAACAAAATACATAACCAGGATTCATACAAAAACAACATAATGGAGGTACATCTGATGAGATTTATTTCAAAGAGAAACAGTGAGACGCATCTAAAATGTAAAAAACACAACCCCTTAAGTAAGTAGGAAGGATGCCCCAGCATGCCATTGTTATTCTTAGCCAGGAACAGTCAGATGCTCAGGGTATGGCGAGCAGGCTTATTGTCAAGGAGTAGTCGCCACAATTCTGGTATCTTTTCATGCACTGAATACATCAAATGCTGGAGTAGGTTGGTCATCTAGACCCAGATTGAAAGTGAAAACACATTTGTGTCCTGGAACTATTCAGACACACTTCAGACAACTGTACTATGACAACTTGTCAAGATAAGAAATTAGGCATTAGGTTGACAAGAGCAGACGATAACATTGAGGCGCAAACTCACCCGAGAAATTTCCATGGATGGCATGTGTGATGCCAGTGCCACGCTGTAGCGTGATGTTGTAAAGAAACATGGCTGTGTCTCACTGTGGTTTCCCCACAAGCCCAGCTCAGTCTGAAAAAGAGGTCAGGTCGGTTAGCTTTAGGAAGGCATGTTATATATAATCTAATCTATTTACTCTGCATTAAACTTTACATTCGTATAGCAATGAAACAACCACTTTGTCTCTTTGCTCAGTATCTGCCATACTCCCACAATCTAAACCAGGGGTGCTCAAGTCCGGTCTTTGAAACACCTAGCCACCTTGTTTTAGATGTACCTCTCTTCTAACACACCCGATTCAAGTCATCAGCAAGCTTTGGATGAGCCAGATAACGATCACTCAAACGCGGCACTCAATTTGTGTGCGTTTCAAGGAAAATAACAAAGAAGCAACCTTTATGTTGTTAGCATTGCTCAAACTGCTAGCTTAGCCGGCGAAAATGATTTTAAATTCGATATGAATTTAACAAGAACCATATATTTGCAAGTTCAAATATGTGCGATGAGTTAGTGTTGCCCAAAGCAAGAACTTAACTGACAAAAAGCGTGCACAATAACGCTACTTCATATTCACTGTGGCGTGAGCCCATTCATACAAAGTGCGAATCTTCCGATCTTACGAGCACACTTTGCACAAATACGGTATGTGTTTGATAACAGACAAACAGCAAATTCGTAAAGTAGCATATTTACCAGTGTGCTAAACAAGATGATTATGATTTCGGATAGATACAATTGCATCAATTTAATAGTCTTTCGATGCAAGGAAGCCGACGACGTACCGCCGTTTAAGGGGTCTTTTCACAATTTGTACTACGTCACACAAGGTAGCGCATAAACTGCCTGACAAGAATCCGTAAAAAAGTCGTATAGGCAGACACATTCCAGCAGATGTCGACAAAGACCGCACAAGGGTTACAGGCTGACTGTTCCTCATCTTGAACAGTTGCCCCCTCCCAAAAAAAGAGATAGGAAAAAAGCATTTTATTTTCTTTCTCAGTACACCCCCCCCCCCCACACGCACACGCGCACGAACAGAGCGACAATGGTGATTTAGAAAAGGCCCGACCGGAAATAGTATCTTATTAACCATATTGCTGCTCGCTTGACACCAATAGCCGTCTGTGATGGAGAGATGCAATGAGGAGCGTTTTCCCCAGGGGTGAAAAAAATACGCACACCCTCCACCTGCTCTTAATGCATGGATTATGACGAGTCGGCTACTAGATCAGTCTGCTTTAGTATTTTTCCCCCCCGATCATTTTTACTCGAGCGGGATAATGCTCGGACTCAACCCTTCCTAACATCTGTCTTGGGCTAGTTTGGATTCGCTAACATCCTCCACAAGCAAGCGTTATCTAGTCATCAACGCGTTTGGCATTGAGAGCGTGCATAGCAGAAGAAAACACACATTTAGATTCAGAGTGTGAGACGAATCAGCAACGAGCGACTGGGTGAAGCGGGGCTGACGAGAAGGAAAGAGAATTCTTGAAGTCAACGCTTTTGGGAGATCTATCCACCGAAAATCTCGTGAGGAACATCTGATACAGTAAGGTGAATCGTTTTTACAGTGTGTTGTTTTTATGCATTATATTGCAAGGAAGTAATGTTTCATTGCGTTATAAGGATGAAGATGCAAGCATCTCATTCACCGGTGCTGGAGATGAGGTTTTTTTTGCATCTGCACCAGTTGGAGCTTCACTCTACCTCTAAAATGTGTCCCAATGTCAGTTCTTTGTCACCTTTCCCACCCATTGGGCCCTCAGTTCGGTGCATTTGTTCCTTATATGGCCGCTGTACAACACACTTAAGCTTGATTAAGTCTGTATTATTAATCTTGTTTTTGTTTGTCTTTTTTCTCCTCTGGAAAGGTTAAAATGAAGGTGTCTTGGTGGTAAAGGATGGAGTGAATGGCGCAGCAGTGTCTGAGAGTGAAATGAGACTTTTGCCTCCTCTCATGCGAGGGTCACTAAACAGATATTAAACTAGCTAAATTGACAGATAAGGACGTGTGTGTACTCGAGGAAAGAAAATGGCATTCAAATCATGCTGAAAACACTTGTTTTCCCATCCCACCAAAAAATGACTGCATACACTTACCCAGTTTTGTGTGCCCTCTTTGTCTTGTATGTCAATGGGTTGATTGTACGCCCAAAAGTGTCTTTTTTTTTTTTTTTTCATACGACATGAAAAAACCCTACTGCTTTGTACGTACCAATTGCGTGGTTTCGTGATGGCAACAGTTTGGACTTTGGGTGAAATTATTCAGAATTTCAAATTGAAATTTAAGAAGTCTGACCATCACGGAACAGACTTTGGTTGACCTGCGAGGTACGACATGTACGCTGCTAGTGTATGGTTGAAGGAGACTGCTGTCCATAGAACTCTTCCGTCCGTGTTACAGAAGATTGCATGAATTGAATGGGAAGAAGACAAAAAGAACCATTTGAACGTGATGCTAATGTACTTGCATTATTTGTTCCTTATCTGTTGAATTCATTAACAAGTAACAGGCTGGCTTTCTTGCGTGCTGTCACGCCAATTAACCCCCACCCCACCCCCCCTCAGTTTCCAATTACCTGCCATTTAGTCCACTTACTCAAGTAAAAAAAAAAAACAGTTTACAAATGAAGTCCGTGATGCTGTCAATAGACAAAGCTAAACCCCGTAGTGGTCTACAGGACCTGGCGACGTCAGCTAATAAGACACAGAAGTAATTGGTCGCTAATAGGATTCGTAACTTTAAATCTTGTCACAACACACACACACAAACACAGCTCATTATACCATTGCACATTCTTAGAATCCTGGGAAAGGATTTTAAATGTAAATCCCTTTTGTCAAAAGCTATACATAAGTTGTGCTTTGTCTGCACTTGTGAACCCACGCCTTGCACACACATCGCACAAGACAACAACACTCTTGGAAATTGTCAGCCAGTTATGGGAGGATGTTTAAAAAAAGGCCATCAGATCTAACAAATCAATGTTTGTAATGAAGAAGAGGATTCTGTGGACTCCTTCAACAGTTAAAGTTTGCTATTTAAACAACTGTTGTGAGCTCCATTCAGGATGATGAGGAACTGGCCTATAGGGAAGAGGTAATAAAGTTGGCGGACTGGTGTAACGTTAAAAACCTGATCCAGTGTGGACAAATCAAACGAGATCATCGTGGATTTGAAGAAATGGCCCAATCAGATTTCAACTTCAATGATACTGTCCTCTGCAGCAGGAGGCTCAGATTCAAAAACAGTTTCTTCCCCCTGACCATAAAATTATTGAACACATCTCATCTATGGACTGTAGAACCAATAATACCATGGAAAAAGACCTACTTAACTGTTGTCTCTTTTTCCAACACTTCGTCCAAATAGCATTATTGAAGATGTTAATTCTTTGGGTGTTAACAGATGAACAAGAGAGGGGAATAAGAATATTACAGTACACACGCTTTGATGTTGACAGTGGTTGAATTCCAAATTTATTTCCAGCCCTGTCTAATGAACTCATCAGGAGAATGTCTCATAGGCTAATTTAATATCCAGGGAGCACACCGTTTTAATAGAGTTACACAGGCTAAATGAGAGTAGGTTGTCCTTTCTTTCTTCACAGAAAACCAGAGCTAGTTTGTTGTGAGGAGGAAAAAAGGCAAAATTGTTACTGCGGTGGTGACAGTGGGATGCTGGCAGCAATGGCTGAGTTAAGGATGTCGAGTTAACTAGTTGTCTAGTCAAGTCTGAGTGCATGCAGGTTGGCTGAAATGTTCAGATGAGAATCGATTACATCGGGAGATTTGTGAGCTTGTGAGGCCCTTTGCGACTCTTTTGTAATTCGGAGCTGCAGTATACAAATAAACTTGACTGTTGTTGGGCCATCAGCCTTGAAACGGCACCTCTTCTATTTCAGTGGCAGCTTGTCCATTTTTTTGCGCAGCAAAAATGTACATCGGCAATACATCACTCATAAGCAGGAAAAAAATGCTTGTGTCATTGATTTTCACATTTCCCTCAATATGATTTTTCAACTTAATCCCAGGTATAAAGCATAAGCCCCTGGATGTGTTCCTCAAATTTAAAGAGGCAGATCAATTTTTTTTTTTCAGGCAACTTCACCTCACCCGTCTTGGAGGAAGTCAGTGCATTCAGAGGAGCTAGGACGTATTGACTTCTTCCCTTTTTGTTCACAAACCTTCCCTAACCTAGAAAAACTACACCTAAATTAGCTTTATTGAATTTATTTAAAAAATCCCACCAACACAATTGCATTTGGGAACATGTCATCGTAGACATTTTTGTTTTGTTTAAGTGTTAACTCCATTCTTTCAACTTTTGTACCTTTTCTAATTTTATATTCATGCCACTCATTGCCATAGCAACAGTCACAAAGTCACATCAATTTACTTACTAAGCCAACAAGTAATAGTTTTTTTAAATAAATAATCTGTTCAATGTAGTCACAGTGATAATAAACTCTTCATATGACTGTCATTTTAAATGACTCTAGTGGTGTAAATTTTGAGTAGATAAATCGCATTCCTTGCTCAAGTGCGTTTAGATGGATAGTCTGTGTGTATTAGTAAGCAGTTGGCATTGGCCCTCAGGACCAAAAACCCTCCTCCTTTCTTTCCCTCAGTATTCCTCTCACCTCAACACCAGACTAATAGGGGAGAAAGGGGTGAGACGTGAGTGAGAGCAGGGAGACATTAGAGGAAAATGTCTTGGCGCTAGCAGGTGGCAGAAGAGAGAGTATTGGCTTCATTCATGCAAGAACACCATAATAATATCACTAAATTGTATTTCACTCTTCCGCAAGTAAAAATCACCCTCTGCCATAGGAGCACAGTGTGAAAAGGTCATTTGGAAAGGGAGCACGACATCCAATTAGATTTTGAAGGTTCACACAGGTTATTACGCATCCCTCACCTAAATGCAAAATGCAGAAAGAACTTCGGCTCAGAGGAGATGAAAAGGTGAGAGGAAAAGGGACCCGTCGGTGACCGCTGAGATTTGACCTGATTTGATTGAAAAAGGGCAGTAAGGGGTTCTGATATCTACATGCGACAATAATAACTTGTTGGATCTGAATGGATTAATAATAGTGAAAAAAAACAAGTGAGCTCTGCAAGAACATGGCATATAAACTGCTTTTTTTTTGGTCATATCCACCAAACCATTTTATGGTCATGTGTTGAGTTAAGGTGCTAATAACTACCACTGTTTGTCCCTTCATCCATCTGAATCTCCAATATGGAATAGCATACAGGTTCTAGCTAGAAGCAGTCACAACCATTTGTTTTTTCTTTCTCAACTGTGTGTAGCCTCTGTGAATTGATGACTGGGTACAGAAACTAAAAACTGAGGTGCACTGTAACAAATAGATGTAAATAAAAATGCAGTGCTCTTGATCAAAAAACACTTTGTATCAGATTTATTTAGGTCTTGCTTTTGTCAAACCAAGACCATACAGCGGGAAATATTGTAAATGCTCTTTAGAAAGCTTTTATCATTTTTCACGAAGGAAATTCATCTTCAGGTGTTTCTGTGGGCAATTATGGAAGACTGAGAAATTTAGGCTGGGGGAAAATAGATATGAATCAAAGGACAAATGTTAAGAGCATTCATTTCCACAAGGTATTCAAGGCTGCTGTGTGCAAATAGACACACACAGCTGATTGGCATACCACCAGCGGAGTGTGTGATGGCTTTAATTGGACACAGGGGAACTGTGAGAGAGATGAGATGCATAGGCTGTGCCCCCCCCCCCCGCTACCCTCTCCATTTTTATCCCTCCTCGTCTCCCGTCCATCTGTTTGACTGTCCAACACATTTCCTCATCTTGCTGCAGTTCATATGATTGAATTATCTCATTTTTCTGTGCTTCATTGAAAACAGCAACAAAGCCTGTGGTACATTTCCTCAAAACCACTGAAGCAAAAAAAAAAAAAAGAAGAAAAACTTTTCAGGAAATAGGTTGTCTACCTGCATTTTTGTTTCCAAAAAGGTGTGTTCCCAATATTGACTCAAGGTCGATCGTATGGCAAGGTGACTGAAACACACAATTTGTATTCTGTGGCTACTGCAAGTAATATAGCCGTTGGCGAAACATGTAATGACAAAGCGAAAGAACGAGGGGAGGCTGGTCTTGTTGCACGATGATTGATATGGAATCAGATTGAGGAGGCGATGGAAAGGGAACGGAGCAAAACAATGATTAATGGTGCGAAGTGAAAACAATAAAAAAATGACGGGGAGAAGGACACAGCAAGAATATGCTAGGGAACTATTTTGAACAAAAGAAATACTTGTGTGAACAAAAATGGCATCCACATCAAAAATAATAATGATGATGAGGATGACATTTTATCGGTCTCATAGTCAGCAAGGTATGTTGATCAGAATTACGAAATTACTTAGAACTAAAAATGGATAAATGCAGCCAGATTGTGGTTAAAAGCAACAGTGTGCAAAATGCTTGTATTCATTGTACGTCATTTGTACTGAGCTTTAGGGATGCATAATATATCATCAGTCCGTGCTTCTGTGAAGGTCAATGTCTGTTGGGGTAAATCTCAATTTCTGTCTCGTTGCGTTCCAGTAATCAAATAAGTACCGTGAAGGTATGAGGAGGTTTCAGAGAAGGTCATTGATATGCCAAACAAAGATGCATCTTGTCATTACTGACAAAATGAGACGAGGGAAATTATTTTTAACAATAAATGTTATAGTGATATTTGATAGTAAAATCAGTTTGAAGCACCTCTGTGATGTTTCCTGTGAAAAGCTGTTATGTTCCCATCAACATAATCACTTGACCTGTATGAATCTGCACTGAGGGAATTAAGGGGAATTTTCATTAGCAAAATGAGGAGATAAAAAAGTGTGTAGCCTCATTTATAAGCAGAAAGGAGTTTCTCTTTTTTTTTTATATCATTGCAGTGTTATGTTTTATGGCTGACACAATTCTGCTTGCTTTTATAATTTGCTTAGTTTTCTTCCCATTGGAAATGATCGAGCTACTGCTCCAGCATCTTAACTGACATCTTCATTAAAACTTTTTCTGTACTGGCACAGAGTATCACTTACTGAAAATATGGAGTGCAAGAATTCCAGATTTGCATTTGATTTCATTGCCTTCACTGACTACTTGAAATAAACAAACCATAAATTCAACATTTAGTGGGGGAAAAAAAAAAGACAACAGGATTCCTGTTCCATGTAAGGATCGTAATAATTTTGCTTTGTCTTTGGCTTTTTTTTTTTGTTTGCTACCCTTGTTTCAAAATATAAAGCAGACTCAATATGGGTTGACTTTACACCAACGACAGTTATTATTAAAATGTTTTTTTGATTTGTCTGTCAAGCATCATGATAGTATTTATTTATTTATTGATTGATTTATTTTTGATGGAAATTTGTTTCCAAATCTCCTTAAACTGGAGGTCTGCTACAGATTATGCTCAATGGGGCTCCACTCTACTACTGTGCATATTGTAGCCAAAAAAAAGGTGCAATTTTGCTCGTGGGCGCCTCTGAAAGCACTCAGAACAAGAGCTTAGACTGGCATTTGCAACACCAGATAATTGTTACAGAAATGGAACACAAAGAGAGTCATAATTACTAGTAGCAGAAATGAGACAAAGATAAATAGCAGGAACGTTTTTGTTAAAGCTATAATGAAACCAAAGAAGCAAACATGTACTCGACAGAAAAGAAAACACGTTGGTCACATTGTCAGCTGCTGCAGGGAGTGGAAGTCTCAAATGTTTAACACCTCGCAGGCTTTTACCCCGTGATATAAAACATGCTATGCGTGCTTTGTGTCGTTATGTGACACATATGCACTTGGCAAAGTAATGAGCCGCAGCTAATGTGCCAAAGTGAGCGTTTGCTTCGTGAAAAACGCTCGCGGAGGCTTTTGTTGACAACTGCGTGGGATTGTACAGGAGACCTGGGAGATACATTGCAAATATAAAGGAGATGCTTTCCATAAGAGCACAAATAGCCAACACTTAAGTGTATTGGTTTGACGCTGCCCTAGAAATGAATAATAAATGGACTTGCGTCCAGATCTTTTCTTAATAACCCCAAAGGAGTCGAGGCGAGTTTCATGCCCAACCTAATTGTATCCCAAGGCGTCAATGACAAATGATAGGAACACAAACAAGCCACCGCACAAAATGTGTATAGTAACTTTTATTTAAATTAGATCAGTGAAGCACAAAGGGGGAAAAATGCTTTAAATTGCAGGTCTATTGTGAGTTGTGTTTTCAAAGGTGTTGATTCATCTGTCAGAATTGGGTCAGTTTTCACTCAACTGGCTTTATGGGCAGCAAGTCAAGGCTGCTGCAGGTGGAGCACATGGCGGCCATTTCCCCCCCTCCCCTCATTTTACTCAGACATTCCACGTTTATGTGAATGAGCAGACAGTTGCACAATTCCCCAAACACATGATGTGGCTGACCCGGTTCACAGAACAAAATGATTTAAATCATTGTGGCCATGATACTTAACTAAAGTCAGCCCATCTGAGTCGTTTGGTGGATTGTTAAATTAAATGGCGGGGAATGAAGTTAATGCCAGAGACTGACTTTCTACCCCATCTTCATCTCTCTCGTTTCACTTTTCAGGTTGTCCATGGACGGGCAAAGTTTTCTTCAATCAGCTGCGGTTGGCTTCCAAAGATGCTCGGAAACGGAATGAACAATTGAATCATCACTTGAAATCTGTGCCTTCGCGGTCTAGGTTAGACACAACGTGTTTTGGGGAGCAGCAGATTTTAATCCGAGCATCCGAAGAATCAAATGCAGCTAACAGCATGGAGATAGCTTGCTGCTTTTAAATGCTGCTTTAGCAGGTTAGCGTACAATTCTATTAAGGCAACTGGAAGACTGTGTCACATGTTAGCTCACACACGTCAGCTCAAAGGCACATGCAGACTGTCTGTGGGCAGCAGGGCAGATGTCGCCCCCACCTATTGTCCCCTCAAAGCCAGCCGGAGAGAAGATGAGACTTAAGATTGATTGGTTTGGTCGTTTTTCTTTTTTCCATCGCACCCTTTCCGCATCACTCCACCCGACCTGGCCTGGCCTGTCATCCTGCAGCCAAGTCCCTTCTCAAAATATCATTGTCGGGTGTGCCTTTACTAAAAAAATTTGGATTCTGCCATCTGAACTCTGCAATTACATGAGTAACGTCTGAATGCATCAAGAAAGTTTATGCTCCATCAAATGACAATTCCCCAAGATGAGATGCTAGCAAAATAGGCACAAGCAGACAGGAGGTGCAATGGAGGCACAGCACGAGTAAAAAGAAAAAAAAAAAAAAGACAGAGCGAGAGAAGAAGCAAGACCACATCAACGTAATGTCTAAAATGGCTCGACATGTGACAGAATACCCTTCAGGCCGGACCTCCTCCTTTTTCCTGCCCCTCCTCCTGCATTCATTCCTCCCTCTCTCCGCTGCGCTCAACTAAAGCACACGCTTTCCTGGGCTCAGACCAGTGCAACAAAAGACACCAAGCAAAAGAGAAAGCGGAGAGCTTGAGACGAGCTTCATCGCTTGCACAGATGGTAGAGCGGAGAAGGACGACGACCTGCTGCATCTACCTTTGCTCGTTGATGGATTGCCACTGAAAGCATCAAAGAGGGAAGGACACAGCAGGCCGGATGCGAAAGATGAGGAGCTTGTCTTGATGGAAAAAGGACTTGGGAATTTCTCACACCGCAGCTGCGTGTGACTCAACGGCAACTTCAGTGTGTGAGACAAGCACGTATTGGTGGAGGTGGAGGGGGGGGGGAGAGCTGAGAGAGCTCAAGCGTAGGAAGATCGCCAAGTGCACAGCTTGTGTAGGACAAACAGACTGTGCCACATTGTCTTGCGTGTGTTTACTTAAATGAAAGCGTGCGCGACCTCGTAGTCCGAGAGCTTGGCCGGAACTCACCGAAAGCATAGTAAGAGGTGGGCTGGGTACAGTGGCAGGCCCAGGGGTGGGGGCGTGGCCATGGGGGGGCCGCATCTCTTCCTCCACTTTGCACCGGGACAGGCGCTGGGGCTTTTGGGCCAGGGGTCCTTTCAGGGGTGCATCGAGACTTTCGGAGCTGAGACCTTGGCCAAGCAGGTCGGCGCCTGGGGTGGGGGGCTCGGGTAGTCACGGGAAAGGCGACACGACGGAGAAAGTCAGACGGGCGAGATGTTCTCCGAGGGTCTGGCTCGTACTGGGCTCGCTGGTTCTCATCTTTCTCACCTCGCTCTTCTTTTCCGTCTCGCTCCGGAGCGGCGTCGGCTTCAACTACCTGGAGCCGCCGAGCTGGGAGGATTCTCGGCGGGTCAAGCTGGTGCCCAGCTATGTGGGCTCACACAAACTGAGCGCCACTGACTCCCAGCAACAGCAAACCTGCGCCTGCGCTCGCTGCGTTGGAGACCCCGGAGTCTCGGGCTGGTTCGATGACAACTATGAACCTGATATCTCTCCTGTTTGGACCAGAGACAACATCCAGCTGCCCTCTGATGTTTACTACTGGTGGGTGGTAAGTAACAAGCCACCCTTACGTGATTGCTGTGAATACCCGGCGACATTTGACAACGACTGGACTGTTGTAGGGAGCTACAGGACGTTAAAGCTAAGCCACATGTTTAATTTAGTTACAGTGCTGTGGCACACTTGTTCGTAACGCTTACAGTAATATTAAATGTGAGCAAGGACAGGGGTGAACGAGAGAGAAGAGCGAGCGCATTGTGAAGAACAGGCTCTTCTGTTATGGTGCAGGAGATGAATTCGTGAATTTGTTGTAAGGTTATTAAACATTTACTGAGCCGCATGCGTTTTTTCCGTACCTATTGTAACAAAAGGGACAGAAATGTTACGTTTCTTTCAGCGTAAGAGTAACCACAGATCCACTTCATCCTCTTGAGCAAACCGATCCACATCTCTCCATATTTCCTGACAGTCTCTAAAGTATAACGTGTATGTCTTTACTGGGCGTCCTGAAAAAGAAAACCTCTTAGGAGTGGCTGCCAGGTATCTTGTACCTTAGCAGCCAGCCTACAGGAAGATTAATGGTCCCGGTGTTGTGCTTGATTTGGTTCCCCCGTGAGATTTTGTTCCCCCTGCCGCGGGAGCGCGCACGCCTTTTTGGAAAGCGAAAAACCGATGTCGTACGGCGTCGTACGGCGTCAGCACTACGTTGTTTTCAATAAAAACATGAAGAACTCACGTTTGCGTCAGTCAATTTTAATTTTTAGAAGGGATTATTCTCATTTGATGTCTTTAAATTCATCCGCGTTTTGCCATTGAAGCGGGGTGCGTTCAAAGACCAGTCGTACAGACGGAATACTCATTCATTCACCAAAAAGCAACAATATAATTACGTGAGCTCTTTGCATAAACCTCGATGCAAAGAAACTCCTCTTTTTGGGTACAGGCTACAAGGAGTATATATTACAAAGGATACTTTATACTTAATTGTGATCATCATTCATCCATCCATCAATTTTATTGTATTACTCAGGTATTTTCAAAGCAAATTAATATTGTTGCATTTATTAATTTGCTTTAACATGACAGCGCAATATAATTAAAAGCTGACACGATAGCAATGTCAAACGTGTTCATTTAAGAAAAAGCCACACACGTTTTGTGATCAAATCTTTCATAACGAGAATGATTTGAGTGAATTGATTTGGAAGAATAATTGAGAAGAAATCTCAGTTCTGAAGGCTCCTTTTGTCCCAAGCAAAGTGACAGATGGTGGGGAGGGGGGATAAAAATTGTAACAAGAACTCTATAAAAAATGTCAAGTCGTGAGGATATGTTTACCCCCCCCCCCCTTTTTTTTTTTATTTTGAGAACGGTGAGTGCTGGACTCCAGCAGTTTTTCTTCTGTCTTCCTGGGGGTCCTTTCAGGTTGTGTGGAAAATTTGAACAGGTTCCTTCATTCCTAGGCCAAATTACAGGGGGGGAACAAATCCTCACAGCTGCCCTGTGAGAATATGTTCCCCCCCCCTTATTTTGAGAACGGTGAGTGCTGGACTCCAGCAAAAAAATTTCTGTCTTCCTGGGGGTCTGTTCAGGTTGTGTGCCAAATTTGAACAGGTTCCCTCATTCCTAGGCCAAATTACAGGGGGGGAACAAATCCTCACAGCTGCCCTGTGAGAATATGTTCCCCCCCCTTATTTTCAGAACGGTGAGTGCTGGACTCCAGCAGTTTTTTTTCTGTCTTCCTGGGGGTCCTTTCAGGTTGTGTGGAAAATTTGAACAGGTTTCTTCATTCCTAGGCCAAATTACAGGGGGGGAACAAATCCTCACAGCTGCCCTGTGAGAATATGTCCCCCCCCCCTTATTTTCAGAACGGTGAGTGCTGGACTCCAGCAGTTTTTTTTCTGTCTTCCTGGGGGTCCTTTCAGGTTGTGTGGAAAATTTGAACAGGTTTCTTCATTCCTAGGCCAAATTACAGGGGGGGAACAAATCCTCACAGCTGCCCTGTGAGAATATGTCCCCCCCCCTTATTTTCAGAACGGTGAGTGCTGGACTCCAGCAGTTTTTTTTCTGTCTTCCTGGGGGTCCTTTCAGGTTGTGTGGAAAATTTGAACAGGTTTCTTCATTCCTAGGCCAAATTACAGGGGGGGAACAAATCCTCACAGCTGCCCTGTGAGAATATGTTCCCCCCCCTTATTTTGAGAACGGTGAGTGCTGGACTCCAGCAAATTTTTTTCTGCCTTCCTGGGCGTCCTTTCAGGTTATGTGGAAAATTTGAACAGGTTCCTTCATTCCTAGGCCAAATTACAGGGGGGGGAACAAATCCTCACAGCTGCCCTGTGAGAATATGTTCCCCCCCCTTATTTTCAGAACGGTGAGTGCTGGACTCCAGCAGTTTTTTTTCTGTCTTCCTGGGGGTCCTTTCAGGTTGTGTGGAAAATTTGAACAGGTTTCTTCATTCCTAGGCCAAATTACAGGGGGGGAACAAATCCTCACAGCTGCCCTGTGAGAATATGTTCCCCCCCCTTATTTTGAGAACGGTGAGTGCTGGACTCCAGCAAATTTTTTTCTGCCTTCCTGGGCGTCCTTTCAGGTTATGTGGAAAATTTGAACAGGTTCCTTCATTCCTAGGCCAAATTACAGGGGGGGGAACAAATCCTCACAGCTGCCCTGTGAGAATATGTTCCCCCCCCTTATTTTCAGAACGGTGAGTGCTGGACTCCAGCAATTTTTTTTCTGTCTTCCTGGGGGTCTGTTCAGGTTGTGTGCCAAATTTGAACAGGTTCCCTCATTCCTAGGCCAAATTACAGGGGGGGAACAAATCCTCACAGCTGCCCTGTGAGAATATGTTCCCCCCCCTTATTTTGAGAACCGTGAGTGCTGGACTCCTGTAATTTGGCCTAGGAATGAAGGAACCTGTTCAAATTTGGCACACAACCTGAACAGACCCCCAGGAAGACAGAAAAAAATTTGCTGGAGTCCAGCACTCACGGTTCTCAAAATAAGGGGGGGGAACATATTCTCACAGGGCAGCTGTGAGGATTTGTTCCCCCCCTGTAATTTGGCCTAGGAATGAGGGAACCTGTTCAAATTTTCCACACAACCTGAAAGGACCCCCAGGAAGACAGAAGAAAAACTGCTGTAGTCCAGCACTCACGGTTCTCAAAATAAGGGGGGGGAACATATTCTCACAGGGCAGCTGTGAGGATTTGTTCCCCCCCTGTAATTTGGCCTAGGAATGAAGGAACCTGTTCAAATTTTCCACACAACCCGAAAGGACCCCCAGGAAGACAGAAAAAAATTTGCTGGAGTCCAGCACTCACGGTTCTCAAAATAAGGGGGGGGAACATATTCTCACAGGGCAGCTGTGAGGATTTGTTCCCCCCCTGTAATTTGGCCTAGGAATGAGGGAACCTGTTCAAATTTTCCACACAACCTGAAAGGACCCCCAGGAAGACAGAAGAAAAACTGCTGTAGTCCAGCACTCACCGTTCTCAAAATAAAAAAAAAAAGGGGGGGGGGGGGGTAAACATATCCTAACGACTTGACATTTTTTATAGAGTTCTTGTTACAATTTTTATCCCCCCTCCCCACCATCTGTCACTTTGCTTGGGACAAAAGGAGCCTTCAGAACTGAGATTTCTTCTCAATTATTCATCCAAATCAATTCACTCAAATCATTCTCGTTATGAAAGATTTGATCACAAAACGTGTGTGGCTTTTTCTTAAATGAACACGTTTGACATTGCTATCGTGTCAGCTTTTAATTATATTGCGCTGTCATGTTAAAGCAAATTAATAAATGCAACAATATTAATTTGCTTTGAAAATACCTGAATAATAAAATAAAATGGATGGATGAATGATTATCACAATTAAGAATAAAGTCTCCTTTGTAATATATACTCCTTGTAGCCTGTACCCAAAAAGAGGAGTTTCTTTGCATTGAGGTTTATGCAAAGAGCTCACGTAATTATATTGTTGCTTTTTGGTGAATGAACGAGTATTCCGTCTGTACGACTGGTCTTTGAACGCACCCCGCTTCAATAGCAGAACGCGGATAAATTTAAAGACATCAAATGAGAATAATCCTTTATAAAAATTAAAATTGACTGACGCAAACGTGAGTTCTTCATGTTTTTATTGAAAACAACGTAGTGCTGACGCCCTACGACGCCGTACGACATCGGTTTTTCGCTTTCCAAATAAGGCGTGCGCGCTCCCGCGGCAGGGGAAACAAAATCTCACGGGGGAACTAAATCAAGCACAACACCGGAACAACAGAGGCGCAATGTGCATCGCGCGGGGGGTGCATCAGAGACAGAAAAGCTGAAGGATGGTGGGATGAAGAAAAAAAAAAAAGTCTGGGGTGGCAGAAACGACGACAAAGCAAAGCACCAGCTGGAGCGTAAGAGAGGTAATGGGGGAGTAAAAGATTTAGTGCTCTCTGATCGACACTGATGAGCTGTGTTCCGCTCGAGTGTCCTAGAGAGACCAAGACTAGAGAAGGAGGGGAAACAAAGAGGGAGCAGGGGAAATTAAAGAGAAGGAATTAGACATGACGGAACGCAGGCTGCTGGCGAAGGCCCGTGGATGGAAATATAAAGCAACAACAAGTGTGGCGGCAGAAGGGAATCTAGGCCGAGTGTGAAATAGGGACGACGGGGAAATAGTTTTGTTTCTTGAGTTTTCCCCCGCGGTATGCTGATGTTGTTAATACTTTAAAGTGAGTACTTTCAGGTCAGTAAAGTATTTTCATTGTCAAGCCAGTCATGTGACGGTTTGTTTTTGTTCATAATGAATAAGCATTGCTGTCATATAGTTGGCTTCAAAGTATGCAAACCTGTTTAATCCCCTCTGGCTTTTCAGTTGCCCATCCCTGCACTAAATATATAAAACACACACACACACACACTGAAATTAAGTTAATTATGAATGTATTATGCCCCAAATCTCACAAAACAACATTTCGATTGCAAAATCTCATTTATGTTTGTGAAGCCACTTATGAATATAATATACGCTTCATTTGTGTGATTTCCGATTGCGGCCGTGCTTCTGGTGATTATAAGTACTAGTTGGGACTTATGAGCTTTTCAATTTGGTGCACTCATTCCAGAAACGCCCAATTATTTTTTTACAAGGAAATCAACGTCATCAATGTTTTCCCATCTACTTCAATTTATGACTCAGCATGTTTTGGTAACCTCATTTAATATAATCTTGGATGGTGGCACAGGCGGTATCTTTTCTGTTAATTGTGTTCATCCAAGTAAAAACAAACGCACACGAGCGCGACACAACTACATTTCAATTATGTCAGATGTGTTTCCACCGCAGAGCCTTGTAACCGTATTTTCCTCTCCCTCAAGATGTTGCAGCCCCAGTTTAAACCCCAGAACATCCAGCAAGTGCTGCTTAGGTTGTTCCAGGTATTTGATTTAGCTACTTTTAAATAAGCAAATCATAGGCTTATAGTATATATACTCCCCCTAATGTTTCCTCATGACAGGTTATTCCTGGACGATCCCCGTATGGCTCATGGGATCCTGCGCGATGCCTACGGTGTGCCGTAGTGGGGAATTCTGGAAACCTGCGTGGGGCTGGATACGGGGCAATCATAGATGGACACAACTACATCATGAGGTGAGATGAGTGAATAGTGGAGAAATATGACGGGGTAAAAAAAAAACCAAGTGAGGATGGGGATGGCTGGAGAACACCGCATTCATCACTGAAATTCCATTGAGAGTGAAAGACGGCGAAATAAACAGATGTGCAGCTCATGCAATATTTAATCTTAAGGTTTTGTATGTTCCTATTGGTTGACGAAAGGTTGTCGGCTTCTTGGGAGGTCAAGAATCCCAAGAAGCTGAATTACATCACCGGTATTTGTCCCACGGGCATGCAGAGTAAATCCTTTGGCTTCAATCTATTTCCCTTGTTGTACTGTTCCAAATGCAAATCCCTGGGATAAAATGTCATGATGTCATGATTAGCAGTTGACTAATTAATTAATCAGATTACAGTACCGTGCATGCAGTTGTTTGTGTTGTGTGAATGTTCAACAAGTAGAAAGGCATTGCATTCCAAGACGAGTGTGGCCAGCTTCCCTTCCGACTCACATCATGTTCCACGTTCTCATTTCTGTAGTTGGACTCTTAATTTGGATTTCAAATGAGTTTACCGCCATTACCACCCACCTTCTGTCTGTCAGGACAAATTGCTTTATTCACTTTCTCCAGTACTAAAAGCGAAGCCTATAAATATATTCATAGCTACTTGAAGTTGTTTTCTGACTTCCCTTTATATATCTGCATTGTATTGTTTTCATCCTACTAAAAGTGCATCCATCTTCTATTATTGCCTTCATCATTATTCACTACATTTTACAGTCATTGGGTTCAGCCATAGTCTGACAGTCTATGACAAATGGATTTTGTGCAGGGAGAAGCAAGAGAGCTAGTTTGTATTATAGCGACGTTCATCATCTCAGAGTGCAAATCACATAGGCGCCATCATTTTTTTTTTGTTGAGCAAAAAGAAACGATAGTTTTAGTGGTTACCTGAATAGGAATGTTTCCGGGATTACAACGCAACATGTTTCCAAATGAGCAATCCAGTTGTTTGCTCACCACCAGATCACTCATACCGTTTCACTCTCGCAATCTAAAGGATCAACTTGGCCCCCACGGTGGGCTACGAGGAAGATGCCGGCGGCCACACCACTCACCACTTCATGTATCCGGAGAGCGCCAAGAACCTGGCGGCCAACGTCAGCTTTGTCCTGATTCCGTTTAAAACTCTGGATCTGGTTTGGATCACCAGCGCGCTGTCTACGGGCCAGATCCGATTGTAAGCGCGCGGCACGTTTTGGACAACTGGGCGGTGGCAATCCGTCACGGTCACTCAATCCAATTGATGGAAAAATAATTCAAAACATCTCTCCTCTAGCACCTACGCTCCGGTGAAGCAATTTCTCCGCGTGGATAAAGACAAGGTGAGCAATTAATATACTGCATGTAGTTCTTTTCTCACAACAGAAACGCAGACTGCTTTCCTGCAATTATGTCCCTTTTGTTGATGCGGGATTAGAAACCATCCCTTTGTTTTAACTAATCTTCCGCTCACTCTTTAATCCCTGTAAATAGATAAACTCCTCATAATCCCTAGCATGTGGAGACTTCATTGGGACTTCGCCTGAGCACCAACACAGTTTTACAGTCTATTTTGGAGAGCAACCAAAACTATGGATTTGTCAGATTTCCTGAGAGCAGCCTAAAGCCTTATTTGCTGGCACTCAACGTTACCTGTGTAATGGAAAAGTGGAATTTCTTATCGTCTTGTTTATTCTGGTTATCCGTTTTCAAATATGCATAACTCAGGGACTGTTTCACAAGGGAAATTTGTTAGATGTCACAAGTGGTTTCTTTTCATTATCTATGTCCAGGTCCAAATCTTCAACCCAGCATTCTTTAAATACATTCACGATCACTGGACCAGGCATCATGGCCGATACCCATCTACAGGCATGCTAGTGCTCTTCTTCGCCCTGCACGTCTGCGATGAGGTCAGTGAATAATACGAACATCCGGAACGTTGTCGTCCCTAGGTCCAGAATCTCACATGTGCTTCCAATGCTGACTTTTCCAGGTGAATGTGTTTGGATTTGGGGCCGATGGTCGAGGGAACTGGCACCACTACTGGGAGCAGAACCGTTATGCGGGAGAGTTTCGAAAGACAGGGGTCCACGATGCAGACTTTGAAGCTCAGATCATTCAGCGACTGGCTGAGGCTGGAAAGATTACCGTTTACCCGGGGAAATAAGTCCACACCAGCCCAGAGAACGGTCTGGTTTGGCTTTTCTTTTCCCACCCAATGGCCTTGTCCTTCTCTGCGGAAAGGTCACTGATGTGTGGCATTGTATCAGTTTCAAGCCCCTAGCTAGTAACTACATGTTCAGACGTGGACCACTGCTCGAGATGTGACAACATATCGATCCGAGTGAGGCTCTGCTCACACGGCGATGGAGAGGGCAGAGCCTCAGGGTTTCACTTCTCATGATAAGAGCTGACATCGAAAGACACTGTCCCCGTTTCGTATTCACAAACTTCGACTCGGGAGTGGTAAAATAGAGTCGTCAAACAGTAACACTGACTGCGACTGAGCTCAGCATTGAGAGAGCTCAAAAGAGAATGGTCACATTCTTTCATGTTCTCCACTGATCTAATCCTCCACCATTTATATAGAAACGGATTTCCTCGAGGAAGAAACAGCACCATCAGCAATCCAGTGGACTATTGTTCTCCAGCTACGGTTTCCGATATCAACAAACTACTGAGCTGTTGACCAACGGGGTGCATCACCCAAGGCGTGCAGACAAGACGAACAGACACAGAAATGACTCACTGCACATTATCCGGCACCAGTGACATTTTCCATTTTTCTTGGTTGGAAGCCATGAGAGGCACCACCCAGTTTTGCTAGTGCAACTGTTCTTCTGGAATCCGCTACAAGGATGAGGACTGTCACATTAACCTTGTTGGAAAAAAGGTTACAGTAGATGATCATGGGGAGTTGAAAGAATTATTTCCCCGGAGTCCCGTCACAGCGAAAGTTCCAAGGGGACGTTGTTTTGTTCGCGTGTTTGGACGCATGCACTCTGGTTTCGGATCAGACTTTTAATCATCCCCATGTGGTGTGTCAGAGTGTAATTTAGGAGCTGAAGCACGACAAAGCCAGCGGGAGTAAGCGTCATTTAGTCCGAGTTCTGCCGCGACTCTCTGCAAACTGTGCTGCATTTTATGTTTAAAGGATTGCAACAACTCCAAAGTGACTTTTGTATCTCGGTGGATTTAGCTCGTTCTTGATTAGTGGGTGGAAGAACATCGGACAACTACCTGGATGTAAAATTGTTTAACAACTGTAATAGTTCCATTGACTGATCATCACAACCTTTGTGTGTCTCTTGAGAGGGGGGGGGGGGGGGGGGGGTACAGTGTCACCACGCGCCTTAGATATCACCATTTACCTGCACTTCAATTTCTGTGTTGTCATCTTCTTTTCTGCAGAATTTCCATCGTTTCATTTCCTTAGCTTCAAACTGTTGCTGCGTTCTCAAATGTTTACTTTATGGCGCCATTGGTGATTCCTGAAACATTTAGATTTTGTGAAAACAAATACAACATTCAAGAGTGCATTTGGGGGAATACAAAGGCTCAACAACATATCCGTTAAATTAATAAACCTAACCCAAAGAATATTTTGCAGCAAACAGAAGTTACGTTCAAATGATGACACTTTGTTTTGGCTCTGGATTTGTAGTTGAGATAAAGAGCATATGACCGGTATAAATCACATATCGCAGACCTCCGATTGGTTGGCAACCAGCCTACCCCGCCTCTCGCCTAAAGTCAGATGGGAATGTAATGCGGATAAGCGGAACAGAGTGAATGGATGAATATACAGAATCGCATACACTTAGCACATCATCACATAATGATCTATATCTCAACAATGAACAAAAAAGTAACATGAATATCCTTCCTGATTTTAAGCAACATTGGTGGTCAGTGAGAAGAAATATCAAGCAGTTAAATGTTAAAAGGTATACACAAAAAAAAGGTAGGCTAAAATGAAGTCAATAACTCTATTTCAGTCAGCCTCCATCGGGTACCAATAGGAACTTCTGTTGCCAAGACAACATTCTGCCATCCAAAGCATCTGTGAGTAAAGTATAAAAATAATTGAGTAACTGTCAAGGCTACAAGGTCCCTTGCCCATGCAACATGCAAGCTTCCGTGCCTTTTCCTGCCACTGCCGGACATATGTATCAACTCTTGAGCCACTCGGCCACAACCATCTGCTTGGCTTTGCATCTTTTAACTTTGTGCTGCAGGTCTGCTGGCTGTGCCTTCTGTGCTTTACAAAGTACATATATTAACATATTCTGCCGTCCTTTGAGGCATGCTTAGAACCTTACCAACTTTCTTTTTTTTTTTGTAAAGGTTGTTTGTGATCCATTGCTACTTTTTTGTACACATTTTGCGCATTTATCATGTGCCAGGAATGATACTTACCTTGCATTGCATATCATTTACTGTAGTGGTCCACTTCCCAATCAATAAGACAGTCAAACATGATTGTGAAGGTTTGGGTCCAAACATTTTTTTTCTCTCCAAGTAAATTGTTGAGGCATTTTTTACAACATCATCCACATAATTTTATACACATCGTTTTACTGTATTGCCCCATGTTATTGATTTTTGTATTAATCATGTTTCCCAAAATGCACCTTTCAGCTTGGAAGATTATTTACATCTCAAGCACCAAAATAACATTCTAATGAAAATGTTGTAAGGGGGTCCGTTTTCTTCTCGCCCCATTGGAAAAGGTCATGACAGGGTGTTGGTTTCATAAACTGAAAACAGTAAATCATTACTATTATTATAAGATGAATTACCTTTGTGATTATGTGAAAGTTAGACCAAAAAACACTAGTTGATTGGATAGAAATGTACCTCCACATGGCAATTAGATTATTAGATCTAAAACTAAAACTATCTTTGGACTCATGTTTACAAGATCCAGTAGCTACATGGCAACGTGGTGGCTCACATGCATGACTGATACATTTTCTAGAAGAAAAGGCAATTTAGAAAACACTAAAGCAAACCCAAAGTTCCATCCTGTTGAGGATCTGTTTTTTTGTTTTTTGTTTTTTTTCATTTGTCTGTGCATTTACATGTCACTCCACTTTGTATCTTAGCTTGTGAAAATAAAAGCTTCTTGAAATGTGTTGGCTTGTCTCAAAAACTTTATAGTCAAGCAATTTGAAATCAAAATTCTATTCAGCCAGACTTGAAGAAATTCCACCTCCAGTAAGTCACAGGACAGAAGAGCTAAAGGTTAATTGGCCATTTAGCTAAACAACGGTAATGTTAACAGGTGATGCCCCAACTTCTTGTTTTGCGTGACGCTTAAATCTTAAGTCTGCGCTTCCAAGTAGAAGCAAAAAAAAAAAGGCCAAACAATATCTCACAAGAAATTCTACCTACACGGAGATGTCTGGGATTGAATCCAGAACCTCATAAATGCAACGGACACACCGAACATGTTGATCAGCATTATAATAAAATAGATTTGTTGAGAAAAGGAAGACATAGGCTAGGCAGGACACTTTATTCCAATCCCAAAATGTCTTTTCCCATAATGTCGCGTCCATGGAACAGCTTTGACATGACAAATTGAGGTGTGTGCATTGAGGTGATAAAGAGATGAAGTTTCATACTAAATGGAGAATATAACCATTAACACAGGATAAAGATATCAATCTACTAAATTTGACCGTTAGAAGCTGTAACATAATGGCTTCTTCATTTTACAGTTAAAGTTCATTCAAACAGCTCCATCTTACAAATAATGGATGGATGGTACCATGGCCCCGCATCTAAACGGGGAAATAAAGTTCCTAAATTGCTGGTCAATTTGGAGTTGGAATTAGCCCTGAACAAATCAGGAAGGCTAAGTGGCTTTGAGTAGGTTTAGACGTCTACATGACGACGAGACGAACAGGAGAAATGGCAGCACAGATTAGATCTTAACGCTCAAAACAGTAAAGCCAAGTGCAAAATTGTCCCCTTTCGGCACTACTCCAGGGTTACAAATCCCTTCCTTGTCTTCTTTGTGTCAGCATGCAAATAAGATTTACACTGCCTGTAGGGTCCTATCAGCGTACAATGTCAGATGTTGCCATGAACGGATTTCAAGTTAGTGTAGAATTCCCACACAGATACATTTTGAGCGAGGTTCACATGAACAAACCTAATCTCAATAGTGGTCACCAAGAAGCAAAGTGAGATTGAGAAACCCCCAAAAGGTGCTGTTCTGTTCCAGATCAGACTCAAAGAAACACATCAGACGATGCTCCCATCTTCCACCCTGTTTATAACATGACACTTGCCTGGCTCCTGTTCCTCGCTCCTCGCCCACGTTTTAATTCTCGCCCAGCTTGAGCGACGCAAACTGCCTGGCCATCTGTAGCGCTTCCTGCAGACACTCTGTGTTGCGACCAGCGGCCTGTGCAGACATGTCCTTGCCACCTCCTTTGCCGTCCATCAGGGGGCACAACTCTTGCACCCACTCGCTTGCCTTCAGTCCAAGTTTGGCTTTTTCCTGTGGTGTAAAAAGACAGTCCCATTAAGTTTGAGTTGGAATTCACAAAGCATGACCAAACTACACACACAAAAAAAAAAAAAAAAAATTGTGTGTGTGGTGTAATGGAAGGAAACAAACACGGCCTCCGAAACCGCACTCACCTGAGGGACTTCACACAAGCAGATGACCTTGCCGGCATCGGGGTCCACAGCAAAGAGCATGGAGGCGGTCTGAGGGGAGTTGGCCTTCAGCACCTTCAGGCACTCATTGAGAGCCTAGGAGAATGGGAGGTTTACACTTTTCATCTTTTATGCATATACAGCACAATTTCATTAAAGATGTTATTCTCGACTTTCATTGAAAAATAAATCTCACCTTGGCTGAGGCCCCAGTTTCCATTGCCATTACCAGCAATGGTTGATTGGGGCTCTTCTCAATCACCTCCTTGGTCTTCTCCAGGACTCTCTTCTGAATGTCCGCCTTGTGTGAGCGGTCCAGGTCATCCATGGTCTTCTTCAGGCCCTTCAGGGTCTCCCTCATCTCATCCTTCCGCCACTGGGACATCACCGCGGTGCCGATGGACTGCGCACAAGTCGACAGTGGCAATCAAGTTACAATTCAGAGATCTTACCAACCGGAGAGCATTCGTTCAGGGGGCCATGTATTAACGCCCTTCCAAAAGCACAATGGAAGCAATTTAGAGAAACCAAAGAGAATACATGTTAAATATGCACAATCACACCTCTGCCATATCAGCAATCTCTTTCTGCACATCCTTGTTGGGAACTGTTTGCTGCTTTACGTGGTCTGCCAGGGCGCTCAGAGCTTGGGTCAGCGCGTCTGCTTTCCTCTGAGCCTGGTGAACAAGAGCAAAATCAACCTTGGTAAAATAATACTTACCGCGACGCTTCTAGTGCTGTCGTTTGACAATTTAGTCTGCGTACAATCTATGCAACACATTCAGCAAGTATGCAAACACATGACGCCCCTAGCTATGTCAATTTTTGCCGGGCTGAAGTGTGTGACCAGCTAAAAGCCAGCATATGTTGCTTTACATAATCCATGGTCAGCAGCAAAAATTGAGAAGATAAATGGGGAGGTAAGAATTCATCCATCTATAATTAAATGCACATCCATTTGGGCCATCACAGGCTGCTGAGAAGACAGAATTTTTCTTTTGCACACATATCAGCATCATTTGGGTTCATCAGTAATAATGTGGGCCTTTTCAGTTGAAGGTTTTTTTTTTTCTTTCTATAATTAAGTCTGCAGTTCTCATGCTCAGAGCGCGGCAACCTCTCCTTATGTGTCATTTACTGTATTTGGGGAGCGATACTTAATTTCAATTTACCCCTTTGTTTTGTAAAACTGTAATCTGGAATGCAATGTTGCAATTGTGATGTGTCTTTATTTTCTGACAAGAAACGTGCGCACACTGACGTCAATGGATTTGGTTTTGCATCTTAACGACCATAGGAAAATGTGTCACCCAGTTGAAAATCCCTGCGCTGCAGAGAAAGCAATTTGAATTCAGTCAAGATGTCAGCAGAAAGAAAATCATGTTGACAGGCTGATCATAAACAACTGTCACGAATAATCTCTGAATATTTTGCGCGTTCGTGTGTGCGAGCGCCGACCTTCTGAGCCTCGCTTCCTGTCACGGCAACAATACGACGGATGCCCTTCGCGATGGCCTCCTCAGAGACGATGACAAACGGCGCTGCATGGGCCGAGTTCTGCAGGTGGCTATGGATAACAAAACGGAACATGACAGTTGTTAGCAGGCTGCAAAGTGTGGGGCGAAAGGTTGAGTATTACAAGGGCAGGTGCTGCCCCTTTCACAAAAACAAAACATTACTCTGCAACAGTGATACTACGACAGGCAAATAAACACAGATTGTGGCCTGTTTTGCTTTTCGTGTTTTGCACATCGCACAAGTCCCAGGTCGCCAGAAATACTCACGTCCCACCACAAAACTCAATGGAGGTGAGGGAGCCAGCAGGGCTATTGGGGTCATCCAGTAGGTCCTGAACGGGGATCCCGATGGACACGACCCTCACAGGGTCAGGGTACGTCTCGTCGAACACCGCGCGCAGACCCTGAATAGCCTTGGCTTTGGCCAGGGTGGCTTCCATGGCATAAACGGGCTGAAGCAAAGTACAGAAAAGAGATGGTTGACAGTCAGCGGCATACTTAAATTGGATTAAAAAAAAAATATGCAATTCATTTTTCAATGTGAAATGCGATTTTTTGTTTTTTTTAAAGTGGAAATTAATTAGTAAAAGTAAAATTAAAGTAAATTAATCAGCACTCAATCGCTAATTTAAAACCAATTGAAAGACCATTGCTTTTTAAATGTTTACACCAACTTCCAACCTAAACAATATTCAGCTTTTTAAGGAGCATAACCCTTTCATTCCCAACATATACAATACCATAGTATGCCTATATATGCATGGAAAAAAGGAAGAGGTTTTGAGCATATTTAATATTTTTGTAACCTACTGTAACATTACCTAGTTTGAACATGAACACTTTGCTTACAGGTAGGAATTTTGAAAAATTAACCGAAACGAAAATGTACATCACATGAAAGGGAAATAAAAGTGGAACACAAAAAGGTTTTTAAATATTAGATGCAAGCGTATTGTTCTTAAAAGTTAAATATAACCCAACTGCACTTGGATTTGTTATATCTAGAGTCTTTGGTGTAGCACTAGTGGTACCCATGCCACAATTTGACAGTCTATTAAGGGATTTTAAATTAAGAATAAAAATACTAAACTAGCATCACTGACCTTGGCATCCCTTATCATAGCACAAGCGATCTCCTCGGTGCGACGGACCTCCCCTGTGCTCAGGGCACCTTTAGCGGTAAAGTCAAAGCGAAGTCTGTCCGACGCCACCAAAGAGCCCTTCTGGTCCGCCTCGCCCAAAACTCCCCTTAGAGCAAAGTTGAGGATGTGTGTAGCAGTGTGGTTGCTCATGATGGGCCTGCGACGAGCCTGGAGAAAGCAGAAGACCAAAAAACACGGTCAAAAGCATCCGAGATTTCTTTTCCTGTTCACGCATTTTCGGTTACTGATGAGCTCACCTCGTCCACGTGTAAGGTGACACGGTCTCCAACCTTCAATATTCCATAAACTGTGCCCACGTGTAGAACGTAACCTCCTCTAACCTGAGTGTTCTTCACTGAGAACTCTGTTCGCTGCAAAACAGAGACTGCGGTCACACATTTTTGTCCGCTGGAAATGTTCGAATGCAAAGCATTATATACATTGAGAAAAAAAATCTGCCAAAAATATGAAACGGGATAACTCGTATTTCTTCAAATAATGTTGACGTCAAAAGACAAACGCACATTCTTATTGACAAAAATGAACATTCATCTTTGTCATCATGTCAACCTACGAGTGTCCAATGGATGCTTATGCAAATGACTCCACTTACATCGTCTGTGTTATCATTCTCCCGAAGCAAGTAGCCTTCATCAAATGTCTGTCCACCCTGCTCGGCGTAGAAACACGTCTGATCCAGCAGCACACCACACTTTTGGCCGGTGGTCACTTGGTCGCAAAAAGCGCGGTCGTGGCGCAGCGCCAACACCGTGGCCGACGTCTGTTGGAAGTCTGAGGACATCACCAGAATGAGGGGAAGCGCTCCAAAGAGCACATAATTCTCATTTGGGTTGGGATTTTACAGGGTGAATACCATAGGTGCCGTTTTCATCAGAGGTGTATTTGTATTTGTGAGAATCATCTGTGGCAGGGATATTCTTGTTCCTCAGCTCATCAATGGCGTATATGTCCAACATGATGTGGTCCACGTCTCCTGCACCTTTCCCCTGGGACTTCAACTACACATGCAGACACATACAAAGTCTTGCTACAAAGACTGCTTGGCAAACCTTATCAATAATGCGTAAGCAGCACTTCCACGTCTAGACTGTAACAAACTAGTTTCTCAAGGCAAATAGTTTTGTAATACATGTATATTAGATGCATGAGAAGCAAGTCCACATGCATTTTAATTCTGAACCTTCTTAGTGCTCTTGGAATGAGGTTGATCCCCGAGGAGGAATTGGCTTTTAAAAATCACGTCAGCATGAGTGGGTATGCAAAGCCGGAGAATTATTGAAATTGCTCAAGAAATTGCACCTCGACTCGGATCTAGTGTTGTGGTGCTGCATCCAATAGCACCACAAAAGTACCTTCCAATAAATTCTGCAGACAAGGATGTGCCCCTTCATTTTCCTCACCTGTGCGGCCTTTTTCTCCTCCTCAAAGGCAGCCAAGTCCACCACCATGCCTTTCTCCTCTGCGATGAGTGAGGTCAAGTCCAGGGGAAAGCCGTACGTGTCATACAAGAGCCATGCGGTGTCACCTGAATGCAAAGATGGAGAAAAGTCCTGTTTAACACTCTCCCCGAGCACACACACACATCAGGATGAAGCCATGCAATTAGAAAGGTTTTTCCGTCAAGTATCTCGTACCTGGGAGGGTTTTACTGTCTCCCATACTCATGATCTTCCTGTCGAGGATGCGTCGCCCCCTGGTGAGCGTTTTAAGGAACTGCGCCTCCTCTTCATTGATAATGTCCTTCACAATTTCTGGGTCTTTCTTCAATTCGGGAAATGCGTCACCCTGAAAAATAGAACCAAGGTTGATGAGAACAGTAAACGAGAAGTAGAATAGATAAAAAAAGAATAACTAATCTTGCACATGGAGAAAGAAAGTTTTTGTTGAGCCACATTATGCACTCACTCGCCACTGCCAGAAAGAGAATTCTGTCTGACAGATTGGAGCTGAAAAGAACCTCCAAGATAGACTATCTACATTTGTATCATGTTGTCAATTGATAACAGTGCTTCATTTGAAGCATGTAGGCTGGGAATGCACACACCGAATTGCGTTGGGGCAGAAAACAAAAGTCTCACCAGGGACTTGACCACCACATCGACTAGCGTAGCAAAAAAGCCTTTCTGGGCTCCCAACTTTTCATGGGAATAACGGACGGCACGACGCAGGATTCGCCGCAAAACATACCTAAATGGAAAGCACAAAAGAATTCAGAAGTGTAGCGTGGAACTTCCATTGCGTAAATTCAGACTCAAAAGTTTAAGTGTAATGCAGACCGATAAATTCGTACCCTCTTCCAGTGTTGTCAGGCCGCCCACCATCCGAAAGGGCGATGGTGATGGTGCGAGCGTGATCAGCCAGCACACGATAGGCCATGTCAACACCATCGGCATCCTCGACTCCAACTTTACCCGTGTATGGCCGAGCACCAGTACCCTGAAACAAACACCATTTGACCTTAATCATGAAGCAGGATGCTTGTTATCACCTCTAGGAAAAATATTAAGTTATGTGAGCAAGCTTCTAAGTCATTTTACTAATGTCATTAATATGGTTTGATACTTCAGCCTTAGTTCTGGCCTACTGAATCTCTTTATGAATCTTCTTTGTATTTGGTCTTCGACTGTTTATGTTCAATAAATGGGAGAAAGTGTAATCTGTCAATTTTTTTCCCCCAAGCAACATTATTATTTTCTTCTTCTTCTTCTTCTTCTTCTTCTTCTTCTTCTTCTTCTTCTTCCATAAGTCTCGACCAGACTCGTAACTTCCTTAAGTCCAAGTACCACTGTACACCATCTAGCAGATAAATGAGCAGTTTCAATGCTTACATCCTTGTATTTGCCTACCTTCTGAATAGCGTCAAAGTATGGGATGAAGAGGTCAGTGTCATAGTTGGACATCTTGTTCTGCAGCACAGACACCAAGCGCTCCAGACCCATCCCAGTGTCGATGCTCTTCTTTGGTAGTGGTTTCAGCACCGTCTCCGACTCCCTGAAAGAAACCGCAGAAAACTCCCAGTCGTCAAACTTGCAAATCAAGTTGCTCTCACCCCGTGTGCACGTTACCTGTTGAACTGGATAAACACCAGGTTCCAGACCTCCAGGACGTTGGGGTCATCCATGTTCACCAGGTGGGAAGCATCTCTACCTCCAATGCGGTCGTAGTGGATCTCACTGCAAGGACCGCAGGGGCCGGTATCTCCCATTTCCCAAAAGTTGTCCTTCATGCTGCCCGGCAAGATGCGAGATTCATCCATGCTGATGGAGAGAGAGAGAGAGTAGCAAGCAAGAGATTACTTCAAGAGTGCTTTTCCTTTGCTTCAACACTTTTTTTTTTTTTTTTTAATTATTCCCAGAGAAACGTAACACATTTTACGTTTTACAGATTTTAATAACCTGGTACGTATTTGAGTCAATTCTACTCTTAAGAGTGCCTGTAAATGTCTCACCCGCCTCCCTTAACTTCACATCTAACATCACTCACCCAAGAGACATCCAGATTTCTTTGCACTCCAAGTCAGCCTCCAGGCCTGCGTCATCGTTGCCGCCAAAGTAGGTGACATACAGGCGGTCAATGGAAATGCCAAACTCCTGAGTCAGCAGCTCCAGTGCCATCTTACAGGCCAGATGCTGCAGCACGCACGTGAGCAGACGAGAGGATAAAAACAAAAAACAGGAGCATTTAACTGAAATGTTTCTTCAAAAATTAAATGCCAGCAAACTGTGAAAGGCCGAACAGGTTTACGGCATCCTACCTTAAAGTAGTCCCCAAAGGACCAAGATCCCAACATCTCAAAGAATGTGTGGTGGTAAACATCTTTGCCCACATCATCCAAGTCGTTGTGTTTTCCTCCCGCACGGATACACTTTTGAGTATTGGCTGCGCGACGAAGCCTTGCCATGGGGTGGGATGGATCAATGGTGTTGAGGAAGATGGGCTTGAACTAATAGAGACACAAACATGTTTAAATCCGCCCATGAAAAAAGCTTACGGCAGCGCGTGGCAAAGGCATGATCGGCAGTTCACCTGGTTCATGCCCGCATTGGCAAACAGCAGCGTGGGGTCATCCAGCGGGATGGTGGCTGACGAGTGCACATACTGGTGCTCGTAGCGATTGAAGAAGTCGATGAACTTCTGGCGGATTTCAGCGGCACTCATAGAAGAATCCATTCCGAATCAGCTCTGTGGAACAAAGAAGAACCGATCTTGATGACATGGATTTATTGGAGGTAGCATTTTTCCCCTCACAGCGCTGATTGTGTAAACCTTTCGTATTAATCATTATAAATGTCACGAGACGATGCCAAGTGAACCGCCCTTTCCTAAAATATTTCATTTCAAATATTCCATTTTGTGTTTGTATTGAAATGGCAGCTTAAAAGATTTTCCCAATTACTCTTTCTATCAAAAAGGACCTAATGGGAGGACAATACAAAAATATTAATTTGACCTTTTATTAGTATTGCAGCCATAAAGGTGTCGCCAGCACAAGCACACACGTTTCCCAAAACAATCTCCAAAATTGCAGTACCAAACAACCGTACAACCACAACAACAAAAACACCATACCGACGTAAGCATCATAATGACCAGTGTACTCTTCTTAATTAAAAGGCATTCCGAGTTGTGCTCCCGGGAGATTATTCATTCATACGCCGCGCAGCAATCAAGGGGTAGCAAACTGCCGAAGCCTTGAGATCTCTGGAGCCCCCGCTGGCTGGCAACCACGGCAGGTGAAAATTCACTGAGGTAACAGGATGGAAACTTCTGTCTCTGTGATCAACAGGCCAAAGTACTAGAAAATGCAATGCAATGCAGTCCAAGACCAGAGAACGTGTGCACCTTACGGATCATAAAGTGACAGGCTTTTAACCATAGGGAGACTTTGAATTCTATTATCAGAGTCAGCTTTATTGTCAATTCCTTCATGCAAAGTCTCGTTGGTGTTATAATACTGAAATAAATGTAACGATCGGATTGCTCAGAGCCAAGTGTTCATGCGTATCAGTGTACCGCATCGGAACAGCTCAGCTGATCGTCACTGCTGCTGGACAGAGGCACTAGCAACCTGACGCAAGCTAGCTAATTGTTAGCTAAACCGGGCAACCCACTACAGTCCGACGATATTTCAGGCAATACTTTCAACTGGGCGTACTTCCGGAATGTTAAAGTGAAATTGTCGCCAGGGCAAATGTTAGTACTCACATAAGCCGTTAAATGTCGCAGAGTGAGTCGTTTTAAGGATCCCAGCCAGACTACGGTGCGTGAGTCCACGCTGCTCGTCCAGAGTGAAAGCGTCGTCTTGGGATCACGCCCAAAGTGTAAGCCGATTGGTGCACACGCAGCGCGTCTTATCAAATGTCGATTCTCATTGGTCAGATTGACATTCACTCTGAACCAAGCCGCCACTCCAATGACACGAAAAGTCTTCCTCGGCTGATGCAACTGAAAACTTTCATGACTTAATGCAGCATATTTATGGGTAATGTCTGGTGGCAACATGTACAATATGTTATATGTGTTGTACATGTACATAAAATACATACAAATAATTCATGAGAAGGGTAATGCTTCACTGTGAAGAAAAGAATGTGAAATCTCACAATGAGATGCATTCGCTCGGATATAGATGCAGTACGGTATACTACTATTGCATCAGTCATGCGACTTGCACAGAACAGGCCTACCATTGGTCCAATGAAATTCTGTTACATTTAATCCTATGGATTTCCTCATTTTGATATGCATAATTCATTTGTAATGAGTATTCCTTTGCAGATGTGTTGATTCTGCACAAATCTGAATGATTAAATCATGCCACTTTAGTTAGACATTTCAAATGTAGGACGAGTCATTTGCTCATGAAATCTGTAACTGTTTATAATTGATCAGGAGTTGCACAGTATAATAAAGCACATTTGTGATTTAAAAACTAGATTAATGCCATCAGCAGAATGTTTGTCAATCCTATGCCTTTTGCCCAAGTGAAATAGACACTACTTCCAAAACAGAACAGGCGTCACGCAGAAATGCAGGTTTTGACACAAATTGACAGGCAGCATGAAATGGGAAAACAAACACAAATACAACCCTTTTTATTATTATTATTATTATTTTTTTTTTTTTACAAGAGTACACCCCAAAACACACAAAATAGCCTCCACAGGGTCCGTTGACAGGTGTAAGGGCAGTCCAGTTCAACGGCGCCCAATGAACCGTGGTCGTGAATCGGTGAAAACATCACAAAGCAGCAATTTAACAAATACATTTTGAATTACATCATTTGATACTATACTATGAGAGTGGACACGCCAAGCTTGACAACAAACTATTGAAATTGTTTTCATGTTATATGAGAATAATTTCAAAGCATAAACGTAAATATTTATTGTACAACTAAACAGTTTGAGCCTCATTTGCAGAAAGATAAAATGGTATGGTAAAATGATCAAAAAAATCATAATGTGCAAGAAAACATGAGAAAGTTTCTTAAAGAGGCAGTTATTCCAAGATGACAGTTTCTAAGACAGATGTTCAGTTATAAAAAAATATAATATGCAGGATCAAAAGGATGTTTTTAGTCAAATTATTTGTGGACACTTAGTCAATTATAAGACTTCCTAACTTTTCATGATGACTGTGTGATTTTTAATGACATCAAAAGCACTTTATGGCAATATTGACCCAGAAAAGTACAACTTCTATCAGCTCTCTGATGGTGGGGGGGCTGCCCTTCGCACTGCCTTGGCCAGAGCTTGTTGGATGACTGGATAGATCTTATAGCAACCCTCAATGCAGGTGCGCACCCCAGCAGAGAGAGTCTCTTCGGTCATTTCTCCATCAGACTGCAGCCCAGACACCTGGTTCAAGCTAGGGAGGAATGCAACGGTCAGTCTTCCCTGATTGTCACCACTGGGCGAACCGCTTCCGTTTTCCTCCGCGTATGTTGGGTCAACCACGTAAGAGCCCCCGTCCTGGCGGATGGCGCAGCCGAGCACCAGGTCGTACATTTCGATTCCCGCATCTGCTAGCGCAAGGGACGCGCAGGTGACGGCGTGCGCAAGAACTGAGCCGCTGTGTTCAAGAACCATCACGTTGACCTCTATCTGAGAGCGAGGGTATTTGTGGAGGCACAAGGCGGGCTGCAGACTTTCATGCAGCATCAAAGAGAAGTCCTTATCCTGACTCCCTTGAATCCAGGAGCCTCTCTCCGGGCAAGAAAATGGGGCAAACCGCATGTCTGTTGTCAACCTGGTTAAACAAAGAACAGCTGGTTTGTTGAGGGCCCCATCATTTAAAGAGGAGATAACAGTACTCACAAGACAAAAAGAATACGCCTAAATGAACTACAACTATACTGACGTGAGCAGACATAAATCAAGTCCATCAATTTGTTTTCTCTTAGGTGTTGAATTCTTGAGCTAGAGATTAAAATTTAAATGCTGAAATAAAGTGAAGACCACACAAAAGGAGATTATATACCTTCCACACTTCATATCGGTGTCGTCTTTACGCTCCGTTTCTCTGGGACCATAAACACAGCACATCAACTTGGTGTCTCCAGCCTCCATGTACGCGGAACCCTTAGCTTGACTCACGAGCCCGCACCTGACAAAAACGGGCCGGACGTCAACCTGGTCCCGCTGTCGGCCATCTGCACGAGGGCCGTGCGAGGAGAAAACCGCCGCTGGCTTGCACGCGAACAAAGACGGACTTTGCGAGAGCTCTGGGCCGCGAACTCGTTTGTTATCAACAGGCATGGTGGTGCAGTTTTAACAACAGAAGCGGCACGTGAATAGGTCCAGCATTATAAAAGGTCCGTCTGAAACACAGACCAGACATGTAATTCCGCCAAGTGACGCTCATAAAAATTTAAATTATGTTGAAACTTTGAAATATTGTGGTCTATATGTGTATGTTTGTGTGTGTGAGTGTGCTTGTGTGTAGTTTGTTTTTTATTATTTTTTTTATTTTACCTGCATATAAGTTTGTTTGATTTAATGCCTGATGAGTAGTACCAACCGCAAGTCTGCTTTGTTGACTTAAGGAAAAAAAAACTGTTAAATCCCTCCGGAATTTTTTGTATTATTCTGTTTTGGACATGTGACGAAATATGACAAATTGGCTTCTTTGAATAACTGAAAACTCTTTCATGTCCTTTGATGTGACTCGCGCATGCGCAAAACTTGCCTTAAATAGAGGCGAAGACGCGAGCGAGGGACCACTCACATCCAGCCGTTACCTAGCGACAAGCGACAAGGATTCTGAAAACGGCGACATGGATGAAGGCTCCCCGCCGGTGCCGGTCCTTCAACTCCCCGCTGTCCCAGACGTCCTAGACACCGACACAAGGCGGCTCATCGGCCGGTTCCTCACTGACTTTACTGGGCTGTCCACACCTGCTTGGAACCAAAGCAACGTCCAGTATATGATGAAAAAGGTCGTGACGGGAGTGGTGGACAAGTACAGGATTCCATACAATGGTAAGAGTATGCTTGAATTTCCCAGATCGAATCAGTTAAGTGTGTTGCTCTTTCGTGTTCTTAGAACCGTTTCAGCCTTTTGTCGTGATCGACACTGCTTTTTCATTTTAAATGTGCACCCCCTGCAAAAAAAACAAATTCAAAACTGTTACTGCAATTGTTTTCTTACGTTTTTCTATTGAGTACTCTTTAGAATTGGAAACATAGTCTTCAAAGGATTCAATTGGATGAAATGGTTCATTAAAAGCAAAAGCTAAAATAAAAAAATAAAAAGCTGAATTTATGAATCAGCACCTAGAACGTTTTATATGTACTGGAGGTTATCGATAAAAAAAGAAGATAAATATTTGAGTGTCCATCTGTATCTGTCTTCCAGCCATCATCCACAGGCTGTCATTGGATCAAAGAGGGCGCGACATGTCCTTCATCGGCGAGGTGGCCAGGAATCTATTCGCTGACGGGATAACCAACTGGGGTCGCATCGCCAGCCTGTTGGCTTTCTGCGCTGTGGTATCTGAACGCCTCAAGGCGAGGCAGCAAGAGTGCTGCGTGGAGCTGGTGGCCCAGGAGGTCTCAAACTTTCTGATCTCACACCAGCGCACCTGGCTTGTGCAGCACAACGCATGGGTGAGCAATATGCCGGACGTGTCCTTGGCAATTTTTGGAATCCTCCCAACTCATTGTATTATTCTATCTGTTTCCTCATCAGGATGGATTTCTCACATTCTTCAAGGAACAAGACCTAGAGTCTACATTGAAGAAATCCATCCTAGCCTTTGTTGGTTTGGCCGGCGTGACAGCAGGAATCATCCATCTGCTGAGATGAACATCAGCCAACTTTTAAAATGCCATTTTCTTTATACAGTGTTTTTATTCAAAATAGACTTAACCCCCAAAACTATTCTACCCATTCACTGTTCAAACACATTTGTACAAAGAAAGCTAGAGATGCCTCTTTTTTAAATTCACATGTATATTTTCTAAAAACTACTGTAAAGAAAACAAGACAAGAAGTGATCTTATTTTTACTACTATTTTTTGTTGGAAATTCTATTATTGACAAGTACTTTTCTTGTATAGGTAAATAAATGATTTGAAAAAAAATCTTACATGGTTTGTGTTCATTTTCATCATACTTGGGTGCTTGCTTGACCAAATAATAGTTACCAGAGGCGGCACATGACCACGTTTGATTCACCAGCATGGATAACTCACATTGGTCTATCCTGCATAGAATTATTAGCACATTTTCACACTCACACCTACACCTACTACCACTGTGAGTTGGTCGTGCTAACCAGTGCACCACCGAGCCGCCACTGTGCATCTACTTTACAAATTCCTGCTATGGTCTTCCTGTGATTAGTTTGAAAAGCTCATCTGTTATTAAGGATAACACAGACAAGGACGCACATCCTTTCTGTGTGTACGTACACGTGTATGTGTCTTTGTGTGCACACGCATCCGTCACTTCCTCACGAAAAGGAAAAGCTAAAATTTAAAAAAGCTGAATTTATGAATCAGCACCTAGAACGTTTTGTATGTACTTTAGGTTATCGATAAAAAAAAAATGAAGATAAATATTTGAGTGTCCATCTGTCTTCAAGACATCATCATCCTGTCGTTGGATGAAAGAAGACGCGACATGTCCTTCATCAGCGGGGTGGCGAGGGAACAATTCATTGACGGGAAAACAGACTGGGATCGCATCGCCAGCCTGTTGGCTTTCTGCGCTGTGGTATCTGAAGCCCTCAAGGCGAGGCAGCGGGAGTGTTGCGTGGAGCTGGTGGCCCAGGAGGTCTCAAACTTTCTGCTGTCACACCAGCGCACCTGGCTTGTGCAGCACAACGCATGGGTGAGCAATATGCCGGACGCGTCCTTGGTGATTTTTGAAGTCCTCCCAACTTATCGTCTTATTCTATCCGTTTCCTCATCAGGATGTTAGCAAGTTAGCATCGTCTGTCAGCCAACCAAAAGGTGTTACTCGACAAACGCAAAGTAAGCTAACCGCCTCAACATACGTGGACTACAAACTCATCGTCTTATTCTATCTGTTTCCTCATCAGGATGTTAGCAAGTTAGCAAAATTCAACATACCTGGACTACAAACTGTAAAATATTTATCAAGCTCAATGGAACACCGGAGGAAGCAAAAGGGCTGATGGTAAGGAGTATCGAGGAGCTGGATAGATACCAATGATCATCATGCAGGACTGTAAGGTAAACGCTACTCACAACCACGACACACACCGAAAGAAGTCAAACATCTACGCCCATTCAACAATATTGCAATAACGGAGTTGCGATCTATGTGGAAAAGACATTAAATGTCAGGGTGATGCAGGATATGTCAATGGTAGTTAACAACATATTGGAATGCGTAACAATTGAAATACTCAAACAAAAAAAAAAATGGAATCATTAGCTGCATATATCGGACACCAGGTTCTAGCATTGAACTGTTCACAGAATGGATGGAGGAAGTGTTTTCAAAAATCAGTTGCAAAACAATGTTCATCTGTGGAGACTTCAACATAGATTTACTCAATCCAAATAAGCACAAACTGACCATTTGCCAGTTTTTATGGTTTTTGATGACAACTATAAAATTACTCAACCGGCCAAAAAACAGGAATACAGAAGAATTAAAACAGAAGAAACAATAAACGCATTTTAAAATGGTTTAATGTCACAAAACTGGGATACTATACACAATGAAAATAACATTAACTGTGCATATGAGGAATTCTTAAACATTTTCAAAAGGTTATACGACAAATACTGCCCTGTAAAAGTAAATAATAGGAAACTAAAGTTTGTAGATCATCCTTGGATCATAAAGGGCTTACAAAATGCCTGTAAAAAGAAAAATACACTTTACAGAGAATTTATAAGACAGAGAACTAAAGAGTCAGAAAATAAATACAAACAATTTAAGAATAAACTAACTAATATTAAAAGAGCTGCTAGAAAAGAATACTTATAGCAAGATATTAAATGATAATAAAAATAACACCAAAGAAATATGGAATATAATGAATACTGTAATAAAAAATGGCTCTAAAAAAAATTCATTATCCCAAATATTTTATTATCAATAACACTGCGAAGCATGATATGCAAGGAGTGGCTGATAACTTTAATACATTCTTTGTAAGTGTGGGACCTGATCTGGCCAAACAAATCCCAGATTCAGTAACAACTGAGGAGCAGTGTAATAGTTTAATAGATAGGAATCTGAGCTCAATGTTCCTCAAAGCAGCGGATGAGAAAGAAATGACAAAGATAGTTTCCCAATGCACAAACAAGACATCCAGAGATTGTGATGACATTGATATGATTACCGTAAAACGAGTGATTGAGGGCATTTCTAAACCATTAACATACATCTGTAACCTATCATTTCAGACCGGTATATTTCCAGATAAAATGAAAATAGCAAAAAATCATACCTTTTGTATAAAACCGGGAACAAACACCACTTCACCAACTACAGACCTGTATCATTACTATCACAATTTTCTAAAATACTGGAAAAACTTTTCAATAACCGACTGGTCAAATTTATAGATAAAGTACTCACTGAAAGTCAATATGGATTTAGCTCCAACGGAGAAACATCACTGGCATTAATTGACTCAGTGGAGGAAATTACTAACGCAATAGACCTAAAATATTAAATATTATGATTATTATTAAATATGTAAATATTATTATAATAAAATATTATGAATTAAATATTATAAATTATATCTTATATTTGTATAAGATTATATATAATCTATGAATATAAGTATACATATATATATTATAAGATTTTCTACACAGAAGATTATATATATATATATAGAGCTCTGGGCCGCGAACTCGTTTGTTGTCAACGGGTTTGTGTGTGTGCTTGTGTGTGTTCTTTTTAAATGATTAGTTAATTGATTTATTTTACCTGCATAGAAGTTTGTTTGACTTAATGGCTGATGAGTACCAACCGCAGGTCTGCTTTGTTGACTTAAGGGGAAAAAAAACTGTTAAATCCCTCCGGAGTTTTTTGTATTATTCTGTTTTGCACATGTGACCAAATATGACAAATTGGCTTCTTTGAATAACTGAAAACTCTTTCATGTCCTTTGATGTGACTAGCGCATGCGCAGAACTTGCCTTAAATAGAGGCGAAGACGCGAGCGAGGAAGGACCACTCACATCCAGCCGTTGCCTAGCGACAAGCGACAAGGATTTGCCGGCGAGTAGACACTCCAACGTTGGACTCATGGACGCTGTCATCCCTCCAAATTCAGTCATGGAAGGACGACCTTTGCAGCTGGACGTGGCCGCATACGAGAACGCCGAACTACCGGAGCATCATTCTGAAAACGGCGACATGGATGAAGGCTCCCCGCCGGTGCCGGTCCTTCAACTCCCCGCTGTCCCAGACGTCCTAGACACCGACACAAGGCGGCTCATCGGCCGGTGCCTCAGTGACTTTACTGAGATGTCCACAGCTGCTTGGAACCAAAGCAAAGTCCAGTATACGATGAAAAAGGTCGTGACGTCAGGAGCACGTGTGCCGCGAGCTTGTGTTTTACTTATTTACTGCATGTGTTTTTTGTTGTTAGCAGGCTGCAAAGGGTGGGGCGAAAGGTTGAGTATTACAAGGGCAGGTGCTGCCCTTTCACAAAAACAAAACATTATTCTGCAACAGTGATACTACGACAGGCAAATAAACACAGATTGTGGCCTCCAGTAAGATGGCGGCGCGTGCACACGCCGCGGCCTCTCTCTGTCTCGAACGGTGTTTTGTTTTGTTTTGCTGTCTAATGTGGGTTTGTCCGACAGTTTTGTGTGTTCGTCTCGTCGTACTGGGTTGTGCTACAAGTACGGCGGGCTGGTTCTGCTCGACATCGGCGAAAGCGAGTTTTGTGGCGTTCTGGACTTTGATGCGGGGACACTAAAGGCGCTCGGTCTGCTCCGTCCTGAAGCGTCGCCGGACTCTCCTGCTATTCCTCCCCCGGTTGGGAAGCGTCGGAAGCGGTGTGCGAGGAGGCTGAACAGGGGCGAGAGCGGGGACGTCCGGGCCAAGCTGGCGGCCAACCCAGCTCGCCCGACCGTGCCTTCCATTCTTCTGGCGAATGTTTGGTCGCTGGACATCAACATGGTTTACTTTCGCCTGCTGAGATCTACAAACCGGACAGTGCGTAACTGCTGTGTGCTCGTGTTCACTGGGACTTGGTTGACCGTCATCATTCCGGACTCTGCTGTGCATCTAGAGCGGCTAGCGTGCTTTTGGGGCGGACCTGCCCATTGTACGAGGGGGAAAGTCGCGAGGAGGTGGGATGTGCGTCTACATCAGGCCAGATGCTGCAGCACGCACGTGAGCAGACGAGAGGATAAAACCAAAAAACAGGAGCATTTAACTGAAATGTTTCTTCAAAAATTAAATGCCAGCAAACTGGGAAAGGCCGAACAGGTTTACTGCATCCTACCTTAAAGTAGTCCCCAAAGGACCAAGATCCCAACATCTCAAAGAATGTGTGGTGGTAAACATCTTTGCCCACATCATCCAGGTCGTTGTGTTTTCCTCCCGCACGGATACGCTTTTGAGTATTGGCTGCGCGACGAAGCCTTGCCATGGGGTGGGATGGATCAATGGTGTTGAGGAAGATGGGCTTGAACTAATGGAGACACAAACATGTTTAGATCCGCCCATGAAAAAAGCTTACGGCAGCGCGTGGCCAAGGCATGAGCGGCGGTTCACCTGGTTCATGCCCGCATTGGCAAACAGCAGCGTGAGGTCATCCAGCGGGATGGTGGAGGACGAGTGCACATACTTTGTGTATGTGTGGTTCTTAGAGAAACAGAAATAAACACCATAATGAGTACAACTATGGTTCCAATACAATATACATTAATAACATGAACGAGTTTGCATTCTACTTTACTATCTAATCATTTCCAGCGTGGAATAAACATGTCCAAATAGGCATTAGGCCTGCTGGAATGACTATTTGGCTGTTCAACTGACTCGATACATGAAACAGGGAAAGTGTATGCCATCTGCAGAGCAATAGCTCCCTCTATTGGGCACAAGAACGCATTACAGTATGTGGCACCCAAAAGTTTGGGTCACGTGACCGCTACTGCAAGTGAGCGGGAGTATGGCCCGAACCAATTAACCATAATAAACCATGTGTAGAACAGTACTTTAGCCCTTATGCTACACATAGCAGACGAACTAATGCTACAAGTAATGGCAACTGAAAGACTGTTTATATAATCGCGGAAACATGCGCTTCGTAAACATAACAAATCAAGGCCTACAAGGCAAAGCCTAAGCTACACGTTAGCATGGCCGCATACAAGAATCTACACTAACAATATACACGTTCACAATGGTTCTTATTGAACATAATACAGTCTCTTACTTGCCAAAGACGCACATAAAACGGACAGCTGTGAGTACAAGGTTGGATCACTAAATCGGCGCTGTTAGAGCGGGGTCTTCGGTAGAATTACTACAGCGTAATATCGCAAGCCCAAACTGTACGCTGATTGGCTGAACGTTAGTTGAAGCGATGCGTCATCAGCAGGGAGAGAGAAAGTCACAGTAAAGGGTGTCATACTTGGCGTCCACAAGGGGGGCCTTTTTTACACCTTTCGTATTAATCATTATAAATGTTACAAGACGATGCCAAGTGAATAAGTTATATGTGTTGTACATGTCCATAAAATACATACAAATAATTCATGAGAAGGGTAATGCTTCACTGTGAAGAAAAGAATGGGAAATCTCACAATGGTCCATTGGTCCAATGAAATTCTGTTACATTTCATCCTATTGATTTCCTCATTTTGATATGCATAATACATTTGTAATGAGTATTCCTTTGCAGATGTGTTGATTCTGCACAAATCTGAATGATTAAATCACACCACTTTCATTAGACATTTCAAATGTAGGACGAGTCATTTGCTCATGAAACCTGTAACTGTTTATAATTGATCAGGAGTTGCACATTATAATAAAGCACATTTGTAATTTAAAAACCAGATTAATGCCATCAGCAGAATGTTTGTCAATCCTATGCCTTTTGCCCAAGTGAAAGAGACACTACCTCCAAAACAGGCGTCACACGGAAATGCAGGCTTTGACACAAATTGACAGGCAGCATGAAATGGGATCAAAACAAACACAAATACAGCCCTTTTTAATATATATATATTTAAATTTAAATTTAGGGTAATAATGAAATCTCCGTTAATGGCTACACTCTGCCCCTCAAATCAACTTGACATGGCATCAAAACATACAAATTAAATGCTATTATATTCCCGATTGGTATATTTTTAGAAATCAATATCCATATAAAGCACCATTTTACCTCCATAAATGTTGAGATTGAACTTAATATTCATTGTATATTGTTCTGGGACCATAAACACAGCACATCAACTTGGTGTCTCCAGCCTCCATGTACGCGGAACCCTTAGCTTGACTCACGAGGCCGCACCTGACAAAAACGGGTCGGACGTCAACCTGGTCCCGCTGTCGGCCATCTGCACGAGGGCCGTGCGAGGAGAAAACCGCCGCTGGCTTGCACGCGAACAAAGACGGAGTTTGCGAGAGCTCTGGGCCGCGAACTCGTTTGTTGTCAACGGGCATGGTGGTGCAGTTTGAACAACAGAAGCGGCACGTGAATAGGTCCAGCACTATAAAAGGTCCCTCTGAAACACAGATACCAGACATGTATTTCCGCCAAGTGACGCTCATAAAAAAATTAATTATGTTGAAACTTTGAAATATTGGGGTCTATATGTGTGTGTGTGTGTGTGTGTGTGAGTGTGCTTGTGTGTGTTTTTTTTAAATGATTAATTAATTGATTTATTTTACCTGCATAGAAGTTTGTTTGACTTAATGGCTGATGAGTACCAACCGCAGGTCTGCTTTGTTGACCTAAGGGGAAAAAAACTGTTAAATCCCTCCGGATTTTTTTGTATTATTCTGTTTTGCACATGTGACCAAATATGAAAAATTGGCTTCTTTGAATAACTGAAAACTCTTTCATGTCCTTTGATGTGACTCGCGCATGCGCAAAACTTGCCTTAAATAGAGGCGAAGACGCGAGCGAGGAAGGACCACTCACATCCAGCCGTTACCTAGCGACAAGCGACAAGGATTTGCCGGCGAGTAGACACTCCAACGTTGGATTTATGGACGCTGTAATCCCTCAAAATTCAGTCATGGAAGGACGACCTTTGCAGCTGGACGTGGCTGCATACGAGAACGCCGAACTACCGGAGCATCATTTTGAAAACGGCGACATGGATGAAGGCTCCCCGCCGGTGCCGGTCCTTCAACTCCCCGCTGTCCCAGACGTCCTAGACACCGACACAAGGCGGCTCATCGGCCGGTTCCTCACTGACTTTACTGGGCTGTCCACACCTGCTTGGAACCAAAGCAAAGTCCAGTATACGATGGAAAAGGTCGTGACGGGAGTGGTGGACAAGTACAGGATTCCATACAATGGTAAGAGTGTGCTTGAATTTCCCAGATCGAATCAGTTAAGCGTGTTGCTCTTTCATGTTCTTAGAACCGTTTCAGCCTTTTGTCGTGATCGACACTGCTTTTTCATTTTAAATGTGCACCCCCTGCAAAAAACTAATTCAAAACTGTTACTGCAATTGTTTTCTAAAGTTTCTATATCGAGTACTCTTTAGAATTGAATATCAATTTAGTTTCATTATATAACTTCTCAGTTCCCGTCCGGTTGCACAATGCACAAGTTTAAACAATCTACAAACAATGTCATATTTTCCATTATTCTCAGTTCCACCTTTGATCTTATTTTTGCTAATTGTGCAGTCCATCTACAGCCAGTAGAGAGCGCACTGGGCTAAATCTGACATGACTTTCATTTGCAGTGCAGTAAAGCAGGAAATATACATACATGAAATGTTGATCTTAAAAACAAAGAGATAAGAGAGTCATCTGGTAAAAGACTAAAACTTAACGTTACAAATGTTCAAGTCTTCCGTCTCAAATGAAAGTAAGGATTTTGGAAACGTAGTCTTCAAAGGATTCAATTGGATGAGATTGTTCATTAAAAGCAACAGCTAGAATTTAAAAAAGCTGAATTTATGAATCGGCACCTAGAACGTTTTATATGTACTGGAGGTTATCGATAAAAAAAGAAGATAAATATTTGAATGTCCATCTGTCTTCCAGCCATCATCCACAGGCTGTCATTGGATCAAAGAGGGCGCGACATGTCCTTCATCGGCGAGGTGGCCAGGAATCTATTCGCTGACGGGATAACCAACTGGGGTCGCATCGCCAGCCTGTTGGCTTTCTGCGCTGTGGTATCTGAACACCTCAAGGCGAGGCAGCAGGAGTGCTGCGTGGAGCTGGTGGCCCAGGAGGTCTCAAACTTTCTGATGTCACACCAGCGCACCTGGCTTGTGCAGCACAACGCATGGGTGAGCAATATGCCGGACGTGTCCTTGGCAATTTTTGGAATCCTCCCAACTCATTGTATTATTCTATCTGTTTCCTCATCAGGATGGATTTCTCACATTCTTCAAGGAACAAGACCTAGAGTCTACATTTAAGAAATCCCTCTTAGCCTTTGTTGGTTTGGCCGGCGTGACAGCAGGAATCATCCATCTGCTGAGATGAACATCAGCCAACTTTTAAAATGCCATTTTCTTTATACAGTGTTTTTACTCAAAACAGACTGCCCATTCACTGTTCAAACACATTTGTACAAAGAAAGCTAGAGATGCCTCTTTTTTAAATTCACATGTATATTTTCTAAAAACTACTGTAAAGAAAACAAGACAAAAAGTGATCTTATTTTTACTACTGTTTTTTGTTGGAAATTCTATTATTGACAAGTACTTTTCTTGTATAGGTAAATAAATGATCTAAAAAAAAATCTTACATGGTTTGTGTTCATTTTCATCATACTTGGATGCTTGCTTGACCAAATAATAGTTACCAGAGGCGGCACATGACCACGTTTGATTCACCAGCATGGATAACTCACATTGGTCTATCCTGCATAGAATTATTAGCACATTTTCCACTGTGAGTTGGTCGTGCTAACCAGTGCACCACCGAGCCGCCACTGTGCATCTACTTTACAAATTCCTGCTATGGTCTTCCTGTGATTAGTTTGAAAAGCTCATCTGTTATTAAGGATAACACATACAAGGACGCACATCCTTTCTGTGTGTACGTACATGTGTATTTGTCTTTGTGTGCACACACATCCGTCACTTCCTCACCAGAGCACATTCTTGGGTCTCTGACATGACAGTGTCACGATTACAAAGTAGAAGATAAGAAATATTTCTGCCGACTTACTGTCAATGTGCATTTTTGTTTGGAAATATGCTCACCCAGAAAGACGAAAGCATTTCATGCCCACCCCAACTTCCCTCAGTGACTATAAAAAGTATCATTTGTCTATAAAACTGTAATAAAGACAGCTCTGCATTATGTTATATCCTAATTAACATGAATCCCTGGGATTACAAGCCCCTTCCCGTCTGCGTCAAAACCAATCTTCTCATAAACTACTGTAAAGAAACATGATAAGTAATGATCTTGTTTTTATTACTGTTATCCATATCCTAATTAACATGTTCCCTGGGGTCACAACCCCTTTCCCGTCTGCATCAAAACCAGAACACTCTACTGTTTGTTGTTTTTTTATTTGTCTTTAGTTGTGAAATGGTTCAATCAAAAAGGTTGGTTCGACAAATTATTTTTTGGGTCTCATTAGAGCAGGGGTCACCAAACTACGGCCCGCGGGCCGGACACGGCCCGCGGGACCGTTTAATCCGGCCCGCCAACCCTGAATAAATTGTATTATTAAACTTTTTTTTTTTTTGCTCATTTTGCCTGCAATGACTGCGTTTCCCCAGTAGATGGGGAAGCGCTCGCCTGCGCATTTACTACCGGAAGCCGTGTCAGAAAGCTCGGTGCACACTCACAAGTGCGTGTACGGACATGGCGCACTCGCGCTCTATTTGTATCAGTCCCGAATTTAGAGCGTGGGCTGTGACGACAGCATTCTTGTAATTTGCGCGCTGAGCTTTCAGATGCAGTTTTGCCCTAAGGCCACCCACAAACCTTCCCCTGGAATCCTTCCGTTAAAATGTCGCCCAAGTAAAGCAGGGTGAACACAGTGCCGAGCGTTTAAAAGAGCCAATTTGGCTCGACGTACGCGACGTGACGTTCAGCCACATGAACGTCAACATCTACCCGTCACAGATCGAGGTAAACGGACCAACACCTCGGATCTCGCGTAAGAATTGCCACAACAAATTTTACTCCAGACTATGACGCACTATCAAACTTTAACAAAAAAGACAGCGGTGTCTACAAGCCTACTGGAACCTACAAAAGGATTATAAGGAAGGAACACAAGAACTTTAAGAGACTGCTCATATGTGTCAGAGAGGTTCTGCTCTGACAACTGAGCTGAACTTTTATCTGTTAAGATTGTGCATGGCACAACAGAAAGTTAATGTTCCATGGTTTTTTTTCTATGAAGAACCCAGAGAGAGTTATTTAGTTATTTATTTCCTGTTTTTTCTGTGAAGAACTCAGAGAGGGTTTAGTTATTATTTCATTCATTAATAGTGTTATTTGTTTCCTGACTTTTTTTCTGTAAAGAACCTGGAAAGGGTTATTAAATAACCGTTATTTGGTTATGTGTGGCTTTCTGGAAAACAATAAATTTTTTAAGCTCCCCTACGATCGTCACACTTTTTCTGTTACAAACTGCCACCGGCCCGCCATCAGAGAAGGGAAAGGTTATGTGGCCCTCACAGGAAAAAGTTTGGGGACCCCTGCATTAGAGGATTTGTTTATTCATCAACAAATTATTTTTGGGGTCTCATTAGAGGATTTGTTTATTTATCGTCAAATTATTTTTGGAGTCTCATTAGCGGATTCGTTTATTCACCGCTTATCTATTATTAAATGACAACCTCCCTTAGAGTGTCACTCAAGTATGAGCATTAGTGTTTTTTTAAAGGCAAAAATAACTGAAATAGCTTTTATGTTAGATTGTGCAGTGAACTGCGTGTCATGTTGCAACTGATCTGTGTGTGTGTGTGCCTGTGTGTATCCGTAAACAGGCATTTCCATTGACATTGAAGGACGCAATCTACATTCAAGATGAGTTGCTGGGTGTAACGGTCTAAAGGGTGTTGGTTTTTTAGTTTTTAGATTTGCACACTTAGTTGTCATCTTCTTTCCCATGAAAAGAAATGGCGTCACGTTGATTTTGTGAGAAATTTATTGATGTATTTATTTATTTTGTCAAGTAAAACATACATCACTACGTCAGATTAATATAGAAATACCTCATAGAATAAAATTCCCACAAAAACAATTTGTCACATACTGACAATTTGTGAATCACCATTTGTGAATTTACCAGTTTGCTTTTCTTCTGTAAAACATAAACTGTAAACGGATCAACAGCTAGCTTCGATTACGCTGCAAAAAACAGGATGGGCACAGCTGAACTACTCATGATAAAGAAAGGGTTGTAAAATAGCCACTCACTCCAATCCATACATCTGTAAAATGAGTTTGAAATTATATAAAAAATGAATGGACAAAGTTTGGGCATACATAGAGATGAAATTTGCTATAGACAATTCGAAACATTTTTTACCGTGTATATTAGCACCCAGAACAGTGAGGGTTCACTATATCGTGAACCTGTGAATGTAGAGGAATTGTGACTAATGGCCTGCGGATGATTCAAACCTAATCAGTAAGAAAGTGAGAAGTCTGCATGACACTGACGGTCTGTTGAGTTATGGACCGACTGGCTGTGTTAATTCCTTGGGATACGAGAATGAGGAACTCTGACCTCGTGGAAACCCGTGTTGCTGCTATGCCATACACGCAACATACAGTGTGCGCTATATGAGGCAATGCAAAAAGTCTGCTTCATGAGTGCAAAATGGCACTGGATCCATGACGAGTCTTCAGTCTTGGCAATGAAACGATGACCCGAGAGGTCAGGTCAAAAAAAGAAAAAGAAAAAAAAAAAGCTCCATGCAACAGTGTTGACTCATTCCAGAGTAAATGTTGAGCAAGTGTTACGAGAAGAGGTAGTTACAAAGCCAGTGATCACAGATTTCAATAGGTCACTTTGAGATTTACATATGGGAATTGACTTATGAATAAATTATTATTATTATTGTTATTATCCATCCATCCATGAACTGTACCGCTTGTCGCTTGTCGTGCTGGAGCCTATCCCAGCAATCATCGGGCAGTAGGATCCTCGATTAGGGCCCGAGGTGGAATCAAACCCGCACCATCCTTACTGTGAGGCGGTCGTGCTAACCAGTGCTTCACCGAGCCGCTATTATTATTATTATTATTATTATTATTATTATTATTATTATTATTATTATTATTATTATTATTATTATTATTATTATTATTATTATTATTATTATTATTATTATTATCCATCCATCCATTATTATTATTGTGAACAAACCAATTGGAAGGAAACTTGTACATATAAATAAATATGTTTCCTCAAAATATTGAATGCAGAACAATACAATAAAGTTTATCTAGTGGTTAGGATGGCTCTTGCATAAGCAGGTTAGGTGGAACAAAATATTATGTTGTAACATTAATGAAAATACTTCGATTTTTTTGGTCATTTGTATTAATTTATTAATAGCCTGTTGTTTTCTTTCTTACAGTTGATTTTGAAAATATTCCCAAAATAACGCCCAAACCAAGGTGAAAATGAAAATTCCAATACAACATACGTAAAATTTTTTAGAATTTCGTAAAGCAAAATGTATTCAAACAACCAGACAGTAACAGTCAAGAGTTGAAGAAGCTATCCTGTCAGTGGAAACTCAATGTCAGTGGCCTCAAATATTCAGTAAAAAATAAACAAAGCGCCCAATGATTTTCTTTCAACGATTACACGACAAATACATGAGAATGTGCAGCTACCGGAAGAGGAGTCCTTTTGGGAAGTCATGATGGAGGTCACGTCAGGGTGGAGTGTGCTGTAGGAGTCAGAGTCATACAGTGGGAGGGTCGGTCAGCCTGTATAAATAGAAGACAGAGATGCATATGAAGGCAAGTGTGTGAAGGAACTTGAAGACAAACGTGTGAAGCTACCTGAAGACAAGCTTTTGATTGGACAATCAATGATGGCACACTATAGGGGTGAGTCTGTCTGTGCCTGTCTAATCTTTCTATCTATCAATAATGCTTGCTCTATGTGTCATTAGGTAACATTTTGGATATGGACCTGAGATGTAGTGAGAACAACTTGGCTCACCACACCAGGGAGATCGATTGGGAGCGCTTGATTGTGCGTAGGGGTCAGCCCTTTGCCATCTCCGTGCAGTGCTCTGAGTCTGCGCACTGCGAAAACCTGGCTTTGGTCCTGCACCTTGGTGAGTAAACGTAATCTTGAACTCAAGCGGTTGGTGGGTTAGAAGGTCAGCCTTTTAGTTCTGATGTAAATATTCACTCAGTATGAAATGTGCTTTGTTAATTCTGGTGTCAAAATTGGGATCTTGTTGGGCACTTTGGTTCCATGGTCAGTCTTCCCAATGGAAAAACCGATGTGGTCCAAATCCAGTTTTAGCGCGTTACTGGAGATGAGGCACGACTGATGAATGAATGTATTGACATCATTTCTCACATGTTGTTTGCTCAGGCAAGCAAGATGAGGTGATCAAGGTTGAGAAGGGCAGCCGCAGCAAAGACGGTTGGTGGTTTACGCAGGAGAGAGGGCTGCTTACTGTTCACAGCCCGCCGAACGCCATCATCGGCCATTACCGCCTGGACGTGTTGGTGATGTCACCCAATGGGCACGTGTTGGAGAAGAACGACAAACATGACTTCCACCTGCTTTACAACCCCTGGTGCAGAGGTAAAAAAAAACGATGCTGGTTTACGTAGCTGCAAGGCTTATCTCATGATGATGTTTTGAATTAGATGATGCTGTTTACCTCTCTGATGAGAACCTCCTTCAGGAGTACATCATGAATGAGAATGGGATCATTTACGTGGGCTCCTCGAGCCAAATCCGAGGCCACCATTGGCACTTTGGACAGGTACGTGCATGTGTGTGGACAACCTGAATGGTCACAACCTCACAACAGCAGAGACGGTCAGCCTCATCATAAATTGCCCTCGTTGGATAGAGGAAGCTCTTCGAGTGAGGGTGTCAGAATGTAACCAGCCCACACAAACAAGAGCGTCACCCGTTTGCAGTTTAATGAGAAAAGTCTAATCCATCATCTCTCCTTCCTCCTATTTGTGTGCTATTTTCTCACAGTTTGACGACAACGTGATGGACATCTGTTTTCAAATCCTGGACAACTCCAATGATGCATTGAGAAACTCAGAGAAGGACTTGAAACAAAGATGCGACCCGGTTTACGTTAGCAGGATCATCTCAGCCATGGTGATGACAACAACAACACACTTTCCACTCTATGGCCCTGCAAATGGCTGCTGGCCAGTCCAGAAGGTGCCTACCAACCAAAGTCAGCTTCTCTCCATGTGTCTAGATAAACTCCAACGGGGACCGGGGCGTATTGGTAGGCAAGTGGGAGGAGCCGTACACTGGCGGAGTCTCACCTTCAAAATGGACCAGCAGCGTTCCGATCCTCCAAAAGTGGAGCGATGGCAGGGCCAGACCGGTGAAATACGGCCAGTGTTGGGTCTATGCTGCTGTGGCCTGCACAGGTGAGCCTTTGATACATACAAAGTCCCCGAGCTGTTCTTTTTGCACAACTTGCTGTCTAACAAGGAATTGAACAGCAGGTGTTTGATCCATAAATAGACAAATACATTTCTAAGAATGTCCACTTTTTTGCCTTTCTGACAGTACTGCGTTGCCTGGGAATCCCGACACGTCACATTACCAATTTCTCTTCAGCTCATGACACTGATGGAAACCTTTCTGTAGACTTCTTGTTCAATGAAAAAATGGAGAGTCTTGATTCAAGAGGAAGGTCTGACAGCACATGGTAGGGAAGCGCTGACAAGTTCAATTTAAAAGAGCTTTCATTGTCATGTCATTGATCTCTCTCAACCTCCCGTGTCAGGAACTTCCACTGTTGGGTGGAGTCCTGGATGACGAGACAGGATCTCCCACAGGGAAATGATGGCTGGCAGGTTTTGGACCCAACTCCGCAAGAATTGAGTGATGGTATATTTTTTTCTTATCTCTTCAACTGAGGGTAAAAAAATATAACAATTCAAATAGACAAGGTGTAATTCTCTTTGTTTTATGTTTAGTTTGACATTAAATGTCAACTGGGAGTTTAAACACACATTGAAGCCTCTTTTGTAAAAAAAAGTGTTCAGTATTTTCCAAAATATTGATTATTGTGAGGTGAGCTGAGTTCACTGCCAATATACAACTATAAAATCTGAAGTCTGCGCTTGCAAGTCGAAATTGGTGAAAGACCCACTTGTATCTCAAAATATATTTGTAGAGTCGCTGTAAATGCCATCTTATTGGTGAATAAACACATGCGTTCCTACACATCAATTACGAAGACATTTTACTTCTCAGGTCAGTTCTGCTGTGGTCCATGCCCTGTTAGAGCCATCAAGGAGGGCAATCTGGGCGTCAAGTTTGACGCCCCCTTTATATTTGCTGAGGTGAACGCTGACATCATCAACTGGATTGTCCGAAGAAACGGCGAGCGTCAGAAGGTGAGCCTTTATACATTTAGCCTTAGCCCTCTAAGAAAGCGTACATGTATTTTATTTCAAATAACGATACTTAACATGACAGATCAGAGTGTCCGAGGACAGTATTGGCCTTTACATCAGCACCAAAAGTGTTTTCAACAACAGCAGAGAAGATGTCACTTTACACTACAAATATCCAGAAGGTTAGTGAATTGTATTGCCAAGCAATGACGCTTGAGTAGTTTCATGTGATTCTTTTTTTTTACATGGAGTTTAATTAATTAGCAAAAATTAATGCACATCTGTATGTTTCACCCAGGCTCCAAAAAAGAGAGAGAGGTTTACGAGAGGGCGGGACGTCGAGTTAGAGAGACCTCCCCTGAGAGGACAACACCAGGCAAACTGCAGATGACCATCAAACATGCCAAAGCTGTATTCGGGTCAGACTTTGACGCCGTTGTTGAGGTATGGCAGTGATAAAATGAATACACCTCATTAATGACACAGATTCGAGTTCAATTGGAAATTGATGGTTTATCATGCAGTTCTAGGAATGGTTCAGTGCGTATTACATTTCACTACGTAGTTCATAACAATAAGGTATGTGATCAAATTATGTTTAGTATATTAGGGGAAGTCACCTTGCCATTTTTTTACAAGGTAATGATGCCCTGCATTGCTTGCACAGCACCGTAGATAGCATTGAGTTAGGGATGTGTTGTTTCTCATCAAACCATGGCAAAAACTCACATGAACTGATCTCAATTGCAGTTGAAGAACGAAGGTGGAGTCGAAGCCAACGCTCGTCTGACCTTGCTGGCCACGTCGGTAACATACAACTGTCTAGGCCGGGGGGAGATTGATAGACAAACCAAGAACGTCTCTGTGCCAGCCCACAAAGGTCGGTAAATCCAAAACATGAAAAACATGCAAGTGTAACCTGGACTTGCATGGGTGTTTTTGAAAGGAGATTTGACGTCTTTAAATGATGATGTGTATCCAGTTCACAAGGAGGTGCTGCGTGTGCGCTACGACGACTATGCCAAGTATGTCTCTGAACAACCCATGGTCAAAATCAGGGCGCTCCTGGAGATACAAGGGGAGGACAATCCCGACATGGCCGTGGCCAATATCCCGCTCGGCTTGCCTGAGATCCTTGTGGAGGTGGGTGAAGGCTTACGGCATGCAGGTTGCCCAGGTCTGACTGTCCCTGTCTCTATCTCTCGCTTACCATAGACCCTCACATTCCACAACATAGTTTCTGTTCACATAGCATGGTAACCCCCCTTGGCCGCCACTTTCATTTATTTTTAAAGGTCTCAGCGCGACCCAGTACCAAACGGCCCTTGGAACAGCACCAGGCCGCAGACCATTGACATCACATGACTTTTTTCTATTGTTATGCAGGTTCCAAGTAAAGCCGTTCTACATCAACCAGTGACTGGCTCCATCTCCTTTACCAACCCTCTCCCGGTGCCCCTGAAACGAGGTGTTTTCACTGTGGAGGGGTCTGGCCTGGTGTCCCCCACCGTGGTCAAGATGCAGTGAGTACAGACTTGAAAAGCTATCGGCCTACGGCGTTGTTACCATAGCTCCATTCATAACATCTTTTTCAACCACTTTCCTTTTCTTTTAGCGATGACATCGGCCCAGGTCAGAAAATGTGTGTCAAGCTCAGTTTTACCCCCACGCGGGCCGGCATGAAGAAACTCCTTGTGGACTTTGACTCAGATCGCCTCCAAGACGTGAAGGGAGCCGCTACAGTGATGGTTGGCCAGTCTTTCAGGAGATTCTATTAATCATAAAAAAAAATATTGTCAGCTAGCACATGCAACGCAGTTTAAAGCATCACCCAAAAATGATTTATGCTTCTACTTTATATTTAGGCTTTATGCTGCTACTTCACATTCCCACATAAATAAATCAAATGTCTTCTATGCACTGCAGTGCAGAATTTAAAACACAAATGAGCACTTGTACAATAATAAAATCAGCAGCATCATATTCATATCGCAAATCAAATGTCTTTTGCTTGTATGCGTGGTAGAACTGATTTATTCCTGAAATGTGTGCACTATTCAAAGATGAAATGCAAGATTCTTTTAATAAAGATTGTTTTTTGAACTGATTATATGGACTGCTATGTTGACTAATGCTCAGACATCAGAAAGGCCAATGTTAGGGAGACATTCATCCATTCATTCATTTCTGTACCGCTTGCCCTCAAGTGTTGACCAAACTAAAGGTTGACTTGATTCTTTAATCTCACACTTGATGGGCGGGCGGGCACTCCAGAGGTCAGAACCATTTGTGCACAAGTCATTAAAAAGTCAATTTTCCATTCATTACATGTCCCTTTAAATAATACCTGAGAAAATTTTCATTTTCATTTGCCTATCTCCAATCCTCTGCCGGCAAATAGGTCCTTTCGGCCTCAACTGCTGTGATTTTTCTTTCTTACTCAAACTGTTAATGTAAATGGAGAGAAAATGTTTTTTTCCTGCTTACTGAAATGCAGAGTGCACACAAAAACTATGGTAGCCCTAAAGGGTAAAATTTCAATGTAGAAGCAATAAAGGCCTGCGAGTTTGCAAACATCCGCTTGACTCATGCTGAGAGTTGACATTTCTGTCGTCCATGTGGCAAATGTCTCATAACAGAGTAAAGACGTGCTTTTGGTCACTTGAGTGAAGGGAACATTTTGACCTTTGCACCAGCCAGCCACTAAAAATGGTCTTTTAAATTCATTGAGGAAGGCTTGGGTTTTGTGACAACTTGTGCTGTTTATTGTTCTAACTTTAGAAAATGATTTATGAACAACTGTTTTCTGATTGATGGTGAAAGGATTCCATCCATAAAGCTCATTCTCCTTTTTTTTGGTGTGTGATTTATTGTTGGAACTTGACACTGGTCACCTCTGATGTTATTACACTCGAGAATTGTTCAACTGTTTCTAAAAACACTGTACAGTTAGTTTGGCCCTGTACATTAAAAAACGTTGATTCATTAAAAAAATATTTTCAATCCAACAAGCCTGTTAAAGATCCACAAAATTATTTATTTATATTATTTATTTATATTATTATATATTTTATTTATGTATCTTCCGTAGCGCACCTCACGAGCGTCGCGGGTTCGCAAGAACCAGCCGACGTGGTGCAGTAAGCGGGGCGACACCCTGAGGTCGCCAGCCAATCGCAGGAGATAGGTCGAACAACCATTCGACTCTCAATCATGAAATATGTTTGGTGAGCATTACATCGAAAGCAGTTTTAATATTCTCCAGTGGAAGGAGGTAGAGGTCCACATTTGGTTTTAGCAATTGTAAACAGTACAAATAAAAAGCTATCGCCGTTCGTGAAACATGTCAGGATGGCCGAGCGGTCTAAGGCGCTGCGTTCAGGTCGCAGTCTCCCCTGGAGGCGTGGGTTCGAATCCCACTTCTGACACAACATTTTTGCATTGGCAAACAAAACCCTAAAAACATATTGATTTTATGTTTTGAAGAGATTTATGTTTTTGGAAACAAGCGAAAGCGGGTGGAAGCCACTGAGCTAATTGGTAAACATCTATCAAGCTCAGCATCTGAAACGTTGCCAGAACGGCATAGATATAAAAAAGAAATCAAGTTAAAAAAGATGTTTTTGGATTTTATATTTATTCTATATTTTAAAATAATGTTGAAAATTGAAACTACATATATATCAACGAGTGCCCAATAAAACAAATTTCTGAAAAAGAACAATTTGTTGAAAAAAGAAATAATTTATCAATCACTTGTTTTGACAATAGATTGGATGAATTAAACATGAGCACCAGTAACACGGTCTTGGAGTACTAAATTGCGTAAGAGTTTAGACACGCACGTTTCATAATAATTACATTTGTGGTATATGCTACTTGTACGTTATAGACCAAAGCTGAAGAGTGAAAAAAAAATGGTAGAGCATGGGTTTATGGTGTTTGTCCTGCCTCTTTAACCAAAAGTGCATCAAACTCAAACGGGTTCATCCTTGGCCTTTTGCCAACCAGCCCCCTCTACAAACCTTCACGGAAGTCATTCAGTTTTATCATGTTGGAATTATCCTCCTCGATCCAGGGTGACCCACAGAAATTCATCTAAGGTCAGATGGGATCCACCCTGAATAGAACATAGACAAGGCAAACATGCATTATGTATCCTGCCTTGGAAACTTATCTTCAGGGCTGCCGCTGTGTTACCTTTTGGCCTGTCCTCCTCCCACTTTTCAAACATTAACAGGTGGCGAGGCCTCTGGCAGTCACATGGGAGGAGTCATCGGGAATTAGCAGACAGCGGCAAACAGCAAGAGTATGGCACTCTATGTGCAACTGTGTGTACGTGACACGGGCAGACAATATTTGATCCTGGAAGTTTCACTGCGTACCTTGCTTGTTACTTTTTCATCCGTGTATTTGTCTTTTTACCTATTAGGCTTATTTTTATTTTTCCCATTGGAGACTTCTCTTTTCCTTTTCCTTCTTTTGCTTTTGTTTTATTATTTCAATTATCAGGTCGAATATGGCAGATTTCCCTTCCAAGGTTACCACGGAGACAGGCTCCCAGAACGCTCAGCAGGGGGGCAACAGCTTCAGCGGGCTGGCAGCGAATGCAACCGCTAGAATGGACATGTCTTTCATTAAGAGCATCCCATCTGCCCTCATGATGGCTCAAATAGTGAGTGCTTTGGATGGTTCACATCATACTTTGCTTTATTATAATTGAATAATATCCTGGTGAAACACTTTATGTGCTGTGACAAAGTGATTGGGAATGTGATGAGGTCATTGTTCTGTTACACGCTACCTGTTTGGACAGTGGACATGTGACCTACTGTTTGACCAGTGTCACCTCCTCGGATGATCGCTTTCTCAAACTGGAACTGGGTGCGCCAAGTGTTTTTTTATGAGCAGCCACCTTCGTGAACGCTAGCTGAAGTGAAATCAAGGCCATCGGGCCACTTAGCGGCTTTTTAGACCTGCTAGTTATATTTGACCAAGCACCATTATGATGCGCGTGACTATTCACATGCCTGCGGCACAAATCATTAACTTGTGCTGGTCTTTTATGAGCTCAAATTTGTAACTGACTACGCTCAAACAAACATTGAGTAAACTTGCACAATCTAATGAGCTCCAATACTAAGAATTCTGCCATTATTTAGAAAATGTGATGAAAATATATTTTAATCTGTTATTCAGTGAGATGCGCCTGTACAATCAGAATCTGAATCCTCATCATTGGCCAATATATTAAAAACACACTAGGTAGTCTCCTAGTTGGAGCCATTCTAGTTCAACAGCAAACAAGCAAGTATAACACAATATACATTTAGGATATAAACATTACAGAAAGTTCTTAAGCAATGTAAGGTGTCCAGTAGTGCGGCAATACATATAAATGTGCAACTGATGCAAATCATGCATTTCAAAGCGTTTCTGAAGAATTTGGGGGGTTTATATATATTTCGCGGACCCTCTAAGATATGCCCCCGCTACCCCATGCCCTCCCAACCTTCCAAGGCAAACATCCTAGCTCTACCAGTGTAACCAACATTAACGCTGTCTGCGTATAAAAGGTTTAACTGTGCCAATTTGCTGACTGACTAAATGTGTGCGACCAGTGTTATACGCTCTCTCAATGACCCCTCTAAATGTTAATGAGTATTTAATACTGCCTTGTGTAAAAAAAAAAAAAAAAGCTTGCATGACATTGTCTTGGCAAAGTTGATTGGTTGATTCAGGTCTCCGGACTTAATAAATAATTCTATGTATATGTCTTAGTGAGGAGAAACAGTTTGGAGAATGAATGAATGAATGTTGATGTTAAGACAATACGTAATATAGCCTACTGTGTAAGTTATAGGGAGGAACAACATATTTAACAATCTCTAAAATTAGACAGTGAGATCATTGAAGATGTTGAGACAGTTTGTTGACTCACCTGACCTGATGTCTTGTGTGTGTTTTACCTGTGCAGGTTTTGGGGCTGCTCCACTGGGCGCTGATTGCCAGCTCGCCTTACATGTGGGCGCCGGCCAATGGCTGGGTGCTGTTTGTGGCTGTCACTTTTTGGCTTCTCACCAGCATCCTGTTCCTTATGATCCTCTTTGGTGCCCAGAGGAGACTCGCCGCTGTGCCTTGGCCACTCGTGGTACGTAGGGGCAATGGGAGGTGGAAAATAATCTGTAATAGCATGAAATGATCTCATGAATCATACAGTACATGGCAAAAAAAAAAAAAAAAATGGGTAGAGTCAAACAGTTTGTCATCGTGTAGGTGGATTCACATAGCAGCATTATTGAAGATTTCCATAGAAGAGAAGAGAGAGAAGAGAAAAATAATGTGGGAGATACCTGCCATAAATATGCCAATAAATCTGTGTTACTTGAGAGTAATGAACAAAAATAAATATTGAATGTGGAAATATGTACATGTATTTTTTTTAATGTCACTAAATATTAAGTTAAGAGGTGATGGCGTTACACTCGGGCTATTGCGACATTGTTGCAATATGTGTCTGCGATGTTTTCCTTTGCTAGGTGATGGTGTACCATGGAGTAGCCACAATCCTCTATCTGACCGCCTTCCTGGCCAATGCCACATCTGTTCAGCCCTTCTACCACAGCTACTTTTTTGGACATATGGCTGCTGCTGCTGTGAGTACACTGTGACACCGGACACCTCACACCCACATACGCAAGGCACCTTTGTCAAACTCAAGGCCCGGGGGCAAGATACGGCCCGCCACATCATTTTATGTGGCCCGGACAACAAATCGCGCATCAAATTCGTGTGTCATTACTAGAATTGCAAATTGTCTTCACTTTTAATAATATATATGTATTTCTAATATTTGACCCGTTTTTACTAGTTTGATCTGAAAACGAGTTGTCAGTTTGTTTTGTAGCTTTTACTGTACATATATAATATGAGGTGCTCATACATTTATTTGGGTTGACAGTCATAATGGCCCTCCGAAAGAAGCTACGACTACAATGCGGCCCGCGAAAAAAAACGAGTTTGACACCGCTGTAAGGCATTCGGATGAAAACTATTTGGATGCATTATCTAAATTAATTATTCAATTTAGATCGCTGAGGTCAAACAAAAATGTCCACCCGTCATTGTCCATGCCGTCAACAAGCTCATATATTGGTGTCTGGCTGAAACTTTCTAGGTCACAGTTCGGTAAATTTTATATTACAAATCTATAGTGTTGAAAATGGCTTGCACTCTTTGACAATGTAATATTAATGGTTGAACTTTTGGGGAGTTTTACTGAAAAGTGATCATTAATTTTGGAGGCACAAGAAGGCATTACTTCATGCTGGCATTTCCCTGTTACATAAATTAATTTACAAAATAAAGAACCCTGTGGAATCTTGACCAACATGCATTCCTAAAATCTTACATAAGACAATTGCAGGTAATATGAAGTTGAATGGAAATCTAGTTTGTTTTGGTGAAATGGGAATGTAAACACACCTTATTGACTTACTGGTATTTTATTGCTTTACTTACTTGCTCCTCAAATATAGTCAAGGTGTGGAAATCTAAGGTGCGTGCAGTCATGTAGCCTTAAACTAAAGTCCACAATGGTTCTCTTTCTTACACACCCACCCTTGGCCTCTGTATTCTAACAAAAGTGTTATCAGTAGCATGTGTCAAGCTAAAGGCCCATTATAGATAAATCTTACAAGCCGTCACACAATAACATAAAATGGAGCGTGGTTACCTTTTTTTTAGTGGTCATTAGTGTTACCTGTTGATATGCTTCATCCATCTTGTTTCCGTCCCTGCAGTTCTTTGGCGCCGTGGTGATGGTGGCATACGGCGTCAGTGCTTTTTTCTCCTATTTGGATTGGAAGGGAGATGGAGGAAACGCCGCCACCAGTACAGTGCCCACCTAAGAGTCAATGAAAAGCCTCACAAAGACTATAAAGCAAGATTCTATTCATGGTTTAAGCAATCAGCAAGAAGTCACATGATTGTTGTTGCCCAAGGATCGCAGATTACACTCCACATTCTTGCCATAGACCAAAGCTGTTCTTCCTTTGCTCAAAACCAACATGCTGCCTTTCATCAGTACCTGTCTAATACGGCTTCAAAATTCACTTTTTTTTTCTCAGCTCAAATTTGCTATGAGACACAACACCTGTAAATATATATTTTAAATGCGAAAACGGCACTTACATCCTTTTTTAAACTTGGTGAGCACTGGTGCTCAGTTATGCATATGTACAAAATAAACAGCAATGTTAGCTAAAAGGCTGTTTATTAGAAAATGTCAGTATTTCATCATGGACAAATAAACTACACAAAACACTATTTACATGTTTAAAAATCACTTTCACAACACAACATTCAATCCTAAGAATAAATATTGCAAAAACATAAGGACTTCTTGAATTGTCACAAACTTAAAATTTATATATATGTACATAGATATTTCTTTTAGTCTCTGCATGTCTCGTATTTACTCAACAAAAAACCTTGAGGATTAGTACCAGCAGTAATATTTATGACAAAAAACCCTTCTGGTGTTTACGAATAAAGATGACCAATATCAGTGTATCATGCATTTTTCATATTAAATCGCGTTACAGGAATGAATAGAAAATGAGCTTTTAGGGCTGTTTTGTACGCAACTATACTTTTCAAGGGTCGACCTGTGGTAGCACATTGGTGCATTGTTTAGCACTGTTGCAATGATGACAAGCCTGTTTGTGGGTTTTATGTTCTTCTAGTGCTTGCGTGGGTTCTCCGACATCCTCCCAAGGTGCAACAACATGCGTTTGAGTTTCACGGAACATCGGCCATAGGTGTGAGCGGTTATCTGTTCCTATGTGTCAGACATGAGCTTCATGGGTGATCACAAGTTAGCATTACGATTGATCAACAATATGGCATACATCCTCTATCATGTGTGTTACTCCAACTGATTGGATCCAGATTGGCTGGAGGCTGCAGGGCTTAAAGGAGTGACTACAAGTCCTTGGCTCAGGTCCAGACTTCGTCCCTCCTTTTCCTAGAAAATACTAAATTACATTAAAATGCACCCAGTACTAAAAATAGTCAATAAACGCAATCTTTACAAGCATCTGTTTGTACCGCAACTCACCACTTTGTACTGCAGAACCATCTCCTTGAAGGCCAGAAAGTCAATAAAGGACAGCAGGATGTCAACAATATCACCAGACACCTCATCTTTGTGCTGCCTATAGGTGGACAGGAGAGAGGGACATTGTGGGAATCAGTTTTCAACACTAGTGCCATCTAGTGACCAGTTGTGTTAATCAACAATGGAATATAGGAAAATACCGTGTCGAGTGGCAGTTTATAAAAAAAAAAAAAGGGAACTGGGGCTAAAGAAGTATTTTGAAAACGGAGGAAAAACTACATACCCAGTTGAGTACTACATTGTTTTCAGCCTCTGCACATGTTTTCAGCATTTATCAATGTGATATCAATGCTTACATGAGATGATCAATGAAGGTAGACATAATAAAACCAGGGATCCTCCTGATCAGCTGATGCTCCACATACTTCTCCAACTGTTCCACCTAAACACAAAAAACAAATGGGAACACATATTAAAGCAGTCATGCTATTAAAAGTGGTGGTTAAGACCGGTGAAACCCCCTAACTTCTGGTTCGGGCGGCACAGAAATATTGAGAGAGAAAAAAACATTGTAACAGAGCAGCTCCAAATGCACGTTTATCAGCCCCAACAACCAACTAGTCACAGTTATGAATGATTAAAGAGTCTTCAATTAACGTAACATGTATATTTTGTGCGGTGTGGAAAGAAGAGAAAACCAACACACAAACAGGGACAAACAAACAAACTCACTAGAGGAGTGCAAAAGTTAAAATTGAAACACCGAAACTCAAAACTAAGGCGGAAATGCTAACTACCACTCACATATTCATTGAAAATGGTCATGTAGCTGAGCTTGTTCTCTTCGGTGCAGTCAAACTCTTTATAGTGTTTCTCCATGAAGTTCCGCTGGAGTAGCTGGAAATTCTCCTCTAAAGAAAAGAAACAAAAGTTCATTCTCACAAAAAGCCTGTGCATCACGACTGAATAGGGAGAGCCATTTCCATTAAAATCTCACCCATAATGATGTCTTCTATGCAGCCAATAACAGAGTCGAATGCAGTGTCTGCAGATGAGGAACTGAGGGCAGAACAAAAGACATCGGTTCACATTCACAACACGGGAGACTGACATGTGCTTCTTGAATAATCGGAATAAAATCGATGTTCAACCAACCTAGAAATCGCAAAGGTTTCGTCCTCCATGTCAACCATGTCCACAATGTTGTCGCCGGAGCTCTGCACACCTGTGGCGGGGAAGAGGGTGTGAGGCGACGTTTGCTTTAAAATGTCAACCTCTTTAGTTCGTCAGAGCTGTGTATTACCTTAAAAGTTTAGCTCTAAACTCAACGCTAACGTCAGCTAGCCGGGCTAGCGTAGCTCCGGCTAGCTAAACACGCGAGTAAATGTATATAATAAATGTTAATATATATTTTGGGGTGATTCGGATTCGTACTTGTATCAAATTCAAGCGTAACCAAGTACATTTTCCCACTTACTTCGTCCCTGAATGTCCATGTTTTAGCGTTATTGTGGAGTCGTAAAATAGTGAAGGAGTGCAGTTACCAAGGAAACGACTACCTGGTGCTGCTTTAAATCATGTCTGACAGAATCAAGCGTGAGCAATGTTAGTTCCGCCCATGCACGCGCTTGATGTTGCATTCGCGGCTTCTGCCTTCAGATATTGTCCGATATCAGCTACTGTCATTGTGCATATTAAGGTTATAATAATTTGGATTTTTATTTCATCATAGTTACTTATTTCTCTACTTTCCATTTATTTCTTTATTTCAAAATTTGTATTTATTTTGAAAATGTTTCATTTGAGTTTTTATTAGTTTTACTATGAGTATTAGTTTTTTCTTTAAATATATGAAGTTTGTCAATGAGCATTATACAATAAAATCACTAATGCAATTCAATGTTTTTGTCCACCATTGCATTGCATTGACAGATATTTATTTAACACTTGGTCAATAATTTGTCAACACACACAGACACACACACATACACACTGACCTATAATGTAGATTTGTGAGAATATGAAACTTACCTAATTGTGAAAGCAGGTATTCAGCCGGCGTTATTTAAGTAATATAACTTAGATTTGTAAAGTTCAACAAAACAACCAATGAAAACCAAATGATTTGGCAGGATGTGAGAACTACTAACTACTTTGTCACACAAACATCACACAAACATTTATTACAAATAGCACAATTGAGGATACAACAGTTCTTTGATAAATCACATCTTTGGGAATTCTGGGGCGAAATTCCTCAGTTAATTTGTCTAAATATTTCCCAATTTTATCCTGAACTTCATCTCCAGGAATACAACTCATTATTTCTCTAGGGTCCTCATTTAAGGTGCTCCAAATTATCTGAGTAACTAGACAAGCACTTGTCTCACTGAGCAATTCAAGTCATCTTCAATAATCCTCCCAGTATACTCTTAGTTTTATAGATTTACAGTCATGCATATGGTGGATACATTTCTGTGTTGATCTTGTGAACAATTGAACCGCATCTATTGATAAGCCCCAGAAAGAAAAACGCTCTTGAAAACAAAGTCAACAAATAAAGGTGGGCCGAAATTCATCCAGAAAACATGATATCCAATGTAAAGGGTCAGTCTGAAGCGGTCTCGACTGCTTGTAACGAGGATGATAGATTTGAGGAAGATTTGTAAACAATCAGACTTATTAAGCGTGCCATGATTTGTAGCAAAATGCATAAAAAATAGATAGTAACATACAGATGCCAAACAATTTTCTCCACAAACACTCGGGGGATACTTTCACATTAGTATTAAGAGTAATTTACCACTAAAACAGTCCAGCAACTTCCCTGCAAATTTTTCAATTGTCTTTCTGTTGAATCCCACCACATTTTTTTGTGGTTGGAAAGACGTCTTAATTGTATCTTAGGGGGAGTGGGCAATTAAAAAAAAAAATTATTTGTTAAAAGTCATTAAGACTTGACAGTAGCACAATAAATAAAATGTCAAACTGAAAGTGCCATTTCCAATAAGGTGCTTTTCTGGAGAACCAAGGGAACACAAGCCTTGCGATTGTTTTTTCCTCAGGCGTGGTGGATTTTTGTTAGAGGCACAAGATGATCCAGAGATGGCAGATAGTTTTTTTCTCAAATCAGGTTTATTATGTACTCTACTACTGTTAAACCATAATGACCGTTTTTAGATTTTATTTTTCATTACACCTCTAAAAGGTAATTAAGACATTGTAGCGATGCCACATTTATGTTTCAATCTAATTAAGCAAGCTAAAGACTTACTAAGTTGTTTCCGCTTAAGTTCATTATCAAGGTTAGCCATCTGGGAGCATCTTTTGAATGTACTTGACTGACATTCACCACAGTGAACAATCTAATACTTGAAATAAAGCATAGGGGAACAGAGATTGTTTGAAGTCATGACCGTATCCAATTGAAGGTTGCTTACATTGGCAGTAGTCATTCCTCAGGTGAGACTGGATATTTAACATTCACCGTTGTAAACTAAATGAGGCTTGCATGTTTTTGCTTTTCGAACATTAATGCATCAAATTGTCCAGGATTGTGAACATTTCATATCCATGGGCCATGGATCAGGGCAGAGAGGGACATTGTGAACTGAGGGATGTTTATATAATATCGAGCAAAGACAATGCTACAATGCAGATTCACACCCAGTAATATAAAAATCAAATACACCCCATATTTGTCTGTACCTTAGGTGAACACTGTACTGTATTTGTGACTGTGTCTACCCTGTTCTTTAAGAATCAAAACAATGGCCTCCAAACAGGCGGTATTGTTATTTGTGAGGCGGTCCGCCAACTGTGTTTTGCAGAGAAGTCGTCTGATGTCATCTTGATTACTTTGTTTTGACTCACTCCTGTAGGGTAGGCAGACACACAGTTCAGGAGCATCTTGCTTCTGCTCAGAAGAACACAAGAGGAGGTGTGGAGCTCCTAGGAATTCTGTTCTTGCGGTCATCTCCTCCCTTTCCTATCATCACCCCACCACCAAGACCTCTTCTGACCAGAACGCGCAGTTCTGGTCCGTTTACTGCGGCACCGTCCTCCAAACCGTCTGGGCCGGAGGGGCTTGGAGCGGGAGGAGCCGGTACGGCTTGTGCTTGTCTCCTCACGGGAAGTGTGTCAAGAGACATGTGCAACGAGTCTGACGCGAGTCTGAATGTCTTGGCGACAGAGGGGACACGTTTCTAACTGTAAGGCACACTGCATACACATCCCCCTGGAAAAAGAACAGAGAAGAGACAATGAAAACGTTGGCTAAAAAGGGTCATCAAAAGAGTCATCTGCTCATTTATCGGATGAATCTTGGGTAATTTTCATTTTATTTTACAATTTAATGGGAATGGAAAATTGTAAAAATAACCAAGGCCAAAAAAAAAAAAAAAAATGGAAACATCCTTTTATAGCAGCTGATGAGTCATGCGAGGTGGTCTCATGTAACGCTCTGCATGATATGCCGCTGTTGCTTCAAAATATAGAACTGGGTATGCATACCCATGTCCGCAGGGCCGCAGCTCTGTGTCAGCCATGAAGTCACAGCACAGCGTGCAGCAGTTGTCGCGGATGCTAACTTGTTTCAGTAAAGCCAGACGCCGATGTCTGGATAAAACAGAAAATGTTGTTTGTGTCAACTGATGATGATGATGAAGTTTCCTGTCATAACTCTCACCATTACAACTGCAACGACTTGTAGGTAAAACATGTATTTCTATCATACTTATGTTGTTGCTTTGTGAAATCTCAGTATAAAGCAGTCCAAAGGGGAAAGAAACACACTTAGCTTAATCTTACCTTGGTAGAATGATCTTTTCACTTGGTAGCAGCGAAGCAAAGTCGTTAAAGGTGCTGAACTTGATTGAGGGCGGGTGGCGGAAAGGCTTGGCGCCAAAGTTAAACTCACACTGCTGGTATGACATGAAACTGGCTGCCGCAAAGAAGCCAGACCTGACCAAAAAAGAGAGATGGGGAGGTGCGGGATATCATTTGGGAGAACCTAAACAAGACAGGAAAAAGAAACCATCACGTATGAACTTACGTGGCAGAGGAGAAGACTTGTTTCTCTGGAGGCAGCTGATGTCCATTCAGATAGAAGATCATCTGCTTCTTGCTGAGGTCCAGCAGGAAGCCAATTGCATCTCCTACAAAGATAGGCCATCATCAGAGCATGATCACGACGAAGAAAAAGTATTCCAACTAATCTTGCTACGTGCCAATCAGTAATAATATAAAACATGTCGTACCCTCCTTCCAGCAGGGGTGAGCGTGAGGTTTACTGCGAGCATTGTACCAGATGAGCTGCCTGCAGCCATCATATGCGCACGAGTATTCATCATCGCCAATCCCGTAGCCCTCCTGCGACAGGTAAAATCAGTTGCACAGACGGGGCGAGAAATAGCGGGCCAGCCGGGAGACGGAAGGATTACATGGTTGAGGAACTTGCTGTCCTTGGTGGCCCATCCTATCTGCATCACGCCTGATGTGATGACTATCACCTCATAGTACCATACGCCCGAATCCACGCAGAACGTACAACGCACACTCTCAAAGGACGACGCATCGCACCGGGCCTGTGGTGGGGGAAGAAAAAAGGAATGTGACATTTGTGCTGTGTTTCATTCATCATTGCTACAAATCTGGAAAGGAAAGATCTGGATTGTATTTTAGGGTTTGGATGCAAAAATGCATTTTATTTATCAGGGCTCGACCAATATGGAGTTTTCTAGACCGATGCAGGTAGTAAAAAAATTCCGATAACCAATTATATATATATATAGAAAAATACATCAGTGGAAATACAATTTTGGGTTTTTTTCCCCCATCTACTTAACTATAAACCATTGAAGCTAATTTTAGTCAAACTGACCTCTAATCCACTGGGTGAGATCTTGAGGTACTCGCTGACATCATTGCTGTTGAGCATAGCGTTGATATGGGCGAGGTTGACCTTTTCGTAAGTGAATTGACGGCCTTCTTTCAGGACTGGACGGGAAAGAGGATCAGGTCGTCATTCTCGTCGTGGCTCAATCACGCAAAATCAATGGAGCGGCTTGTCGAATACGCAGGCCAACTCACACAGGTTGTCCAAGCTCCACTGCGAGCAGAATCCGACCTGCCTCTTCAGGTAGTCCGTGTGCTCTGCCCACAACTCCAACACAGCCAGCCTCTTGCTTATACAAGACTCGGATACTGTCATCTTGTTTTCACCTGAGGGTGACAGACGCATTGCTTTTTTTTTTTTCAGTGTCAGGGAATCTCCTCAGGGAGTTAATGAGTGAACTTACTGGTCTGAGAGAACTTCTCCAAGGCAATCAGCGCAAACAGCATGACAGTGGGATGCGCTTCAGAGCTCTTGGGGTAGAAGACACATGAACTCGTCATTCATTTGCATGTTCTTACATTACCTCGCCGAATTCCACATGAGCAATCAGTCACGACGTGATGGGAAGTTAGGAGTTTTTTTTTTGTTAGCTTTAGCTACAGCAGGTTTTTCTCCAGTGAAAGATTTGTTTAGCAGAGAGAAACTTCAAGGGATCCGAGAACTTAGAATAAGTGTAATTGCAGAGGCAAGAATAGTTCAGGGGCTGATTTATTGTTCATCCATTATTGTGGTCTTCTAAAAACAAAATACTTTTATTCAAAGTGTGCCTCTTTTTTATCCCGACAATGCTCACCATGCTCTCCAGAAGGTATTCGAGAGTTCCAGGACTCAAGAGTCCAATACTGGCTGGTCCTTAGGATAGAAGACGCAAATTAGCAGGATAATCGGGTCAGTGTGAAAAGACAACGCAAATATTGAAGGGTGTCACTGTACCAGCCAGTTTCTCAGCCAAGCATCCGAGGACAGCTGTGGTGTTTCTGTGTTTGGCGGGAGTCAGAGCGTCCTGTTGGGCCACGGCCGCACTTAGACTCAGCATGTCCGAGAGTTTCTGGAGAGCATCCTAAAGACAACAACAGTCGCTTACTCAAAGATAGCCAAGTTAATAAAGATGGCACTTGGAAAGTCTTTTTAGCATCGTCAAATGCACGACGAAATTTAATACACGTATCAACAATAACAAAAAATTTGGTTTCATTCATGTAGGTTTTAGAGTTGAGTAATTTACTTTGTCCCCCCCCTAAATTCTAAGTAGTGAGAAAAAGGTTTTAGTAAATTCACTACACGTTTCACCTTAGTGGGCAAGGGACACTCATCCAACAGCAGGGTGATGACTGCAGGCCCAAGTGGGTCATCTAATGGTATCACTCGGATCAGAGACTGGACAACTTCCAACCAGCCGTCATCTAAGAGACACGGAAGACAAGATGCAACTTGAGCTTCGATGCAGAGGTGTCGCAGTATAATAAATCATCGTTTTTGTGCTCCTAATAAACCAAAGGCCTGATTTAGGGACAGTATGTACACACACTCCCAAATACATACAACAAATTTCTACAGTATGTACACACACTCCTGTACATTCCTCAAATGCACTTTGCTGGAACTAGAACATGGGGATTTTCTGGTCTTCTACAACTCAACCACTCCATTATCAGGCCACTTTTACTACTTGCATCTACTGTTCAATCAAGTGGCTCAGTAGGAGTACAATAGGATCCAGACATTGATGTCACGTATCCCACAATGCAGTGCAGCAAACATAGGTAAAGCTGCTTTGGAGGAAACATGTCGCTCCTTTGAATAAAAGCATGACTTTGAGGATGGTCGACAACCAGGGTGTGACAGCAAACGGGAACAAAGAAGTGACCAACACTATACAGATGATCAAAATGAGTGTTGTAAATGGATAGCGGTCATAAAAAAGCCAAGAACATGGCACCGGAGAGGGATTATTCTTATAGTGGCAGTTACCGGCCGTGAAGCGTTCACATCAGGTGAGTCAAATACTGAATCACTTTAATCTTGAACTTGTAACTTGATTGTATAGCACAACAAAATTATTTTTCTCACGCTTTAATAATTGTCTAATGTTTTATTCGTTTACTTATGACCTAACTAGATTGCATTTAGCAATTTCTCAACTCACTTCACACGTGCTCCTTAATTTCACTCAATATGCTTATGCTTCTGATTCCAAAATGATTATTTTCTATTGTTTGAGACGATGGAATGTTTTGAAAGCGCTGCGCCTAACAGTTCGGAACATTGCGTTTTCCTTTCATCATTGGGAGGTTTGTTCAATAACATCAGACTTGTACTGTCATTGCAATGACTTGAAAATGATAATGGCTTACTGATTATTTAGGAAAATCGCATTTGCATTACAATTGGGAACGCAGTGTATGCTTACTTGTCAAGTAAGAGTGTTAGGTCAAATGGTTTTCCCTCACAGAAAACCACAGAAACGTAACGTATCAGACATGGACAATGGCATCTTCATTACTGTTAAATAACTACATTATTCATAATTTGCTTAATTTCACTATATGAGGCAAAGTAGAACAGGGAGAAATTTTCGTACCAGATGAATGATTGACCGATCATATGTCAGCGGACACTTGATTTATCCCTATTGTAAATTTTCTTACCTGTCTCTGCCATCTCGTGTAAAGTGATCATGGAATAAGGTGGTTCTTGATCACTGGTGAAAACACACAAAAATCTGTTTTAGAACGTGAAAGCAGTCTGTGCGTAACAATTGTTAAGAAAACGGCATGGCCTGAAATCATTTCATTTGTTTAATTATTAGCCAGACCAGTTTTTTAGCAAATATTTAACATTCCCTATTTCGTTGAGGAGCAAGTGCTTGATTTGGATGGAAATTGTTGCTGCTACTTGTTTAATTCAAATGAGTTGCTAATTTACAAATTGGTGGGAACTTTATCGTTGGTGAGGAAAGTAGGCTATCTGTGTACACACTCACTTCACATTAGAGCCACATTACTGTGAAATGAAAAAAATGAAAGGCTTATATACTGCAATTGATTCACATTTTGGGGAGGAGGGTTAAAAAGTATTGTAGTCTATAAGGCTTGCTTGTCTTTCATTAATAATTGTCATTAGAGGCAGTGATACGGCTCATTTACTTGTCTACAAGGGTCCTGATGACAGCCAGCGTGTCCAGCACCAGGCCATCTACATTCTGCTTCTTCCGTCGTGGCTCATGGGGGCCGCGCCCCCTGCGCGGGGGTCTGACCGGGTCTCTTGGGCGACCGCTACGAGACTCTCCCGCATCAACCGCTGTGCCCGTACCATCGGCGCGCCTGACTTGTCCTCGAGATGCCCTCGATGTCCCGTGGTGTTGGTCCTCTGCATCGCTGTCCTCCCGGCACACGCAGCTATTACCCATGGTTACAGGGCCAGCAAGCACAAAGGCGAGGGTCTCCCACGGGGAAGGAAAGGTGTTTGTGGAGGAAAGGAATAGCAGAACCTGTGCAAGGCTCCTGCAGGCACAGAAACTGATCCAGGTAGCTACTATCATATCATTTGATGAACTTGGTAATGGGGGGTTCTTGTCCCAAGGGGCAGGGTTGGACTGGCCCAGATGATCATCATGACTCCAAGCAGGGATTTGGACATATGTTTAACAACACACAACAGGGTTTGTAGACCAAGAAGGATCAGGTGATGTGATGAATTCTTTAATCATCATCATCAGCATCACAGAGTTCTGATTTAGAGGTTCTCCTGGTCTCACACAACTTTGGAAAACCAAGGGACCCAAAAGCATTTGGGCAGGACCTACACAAAATATAATTGAGGTAAGTCTTTTACAAATTTAAGGTCAGGCTGTAAAAACCAGCAACAGATAACATGCCATTTACCAATACGATCTGTTGATTCACGTAAGTCTGCCTAATTTCCAGCTTGGGGGGGGGGCTCGTCCCGGCAACTAAAACAGACAGTTAGCGTGTTAGCTTCCTAGCCACCCACTAAGCAACAGTTCTAGCAATGGCAGCTCTAAATAAAACTACAAGTCTGAAAAGTCGTAACTACAGCGTCGCTTATGATTTGAATTTCATTTACATGTAAAGTCACGTCTCCGTACGCCGAAACGTGGCCAAAATAGGTTTCTAGCTAGACAGTGGCTAACCAGCTGCTAGACGACAGACAGCTCAGCAACCATGACTGTCAAACTGCACAAGTTAGCAAACACAAGATGCAGTCAACTAGGCGTAGTGCTTCTGCAGCCAGCCAAGGTAATAAAAAGAGTATATTTACCCAACGAGCTCGTATTCATCAACACGTCATTCTCGATTACCACTACCTTCATATGTTAGGCACATTAGGAAGACGCTAAACGGGACTGCTGTCTAGCAAGCTCCATGCTAAGTTCCGTAGCGTAGGCAGCTAGCATTAGACTGACCATCACTCTCATCAGACGGGATACAGAAATGATTCCGAGGCGCTGTACATTAAAACAAACAACAAAAAACGCGCACGCACAAACACACAATATTTTAAAATTATATCAATCCCACGTTCTGCAATATTTTGTCCATATATGTATATGACGTGTAACATATTTTTGGAAACCAATATTTTTTTTATGATATATAATAAAATAGTAATTAAACAAACAAATAAATAAAACAGGTGTCACCAAACTGAAATGCATTACCCTGACATACTGGGAACGGACAACCCATTACAACACCATTGCAATCCCTTTGAATGCAACCAATATTTTATTCCAAACTGTTTTACTTGTACACAACCACAATATGCATGGAAATTAATGGCTAATAAACAGAATGTGACACTTGTATGCAAGCCTTGTATTCTGATCAGATAACATACTCATTTTCAGAATTGATGCCAGATGTTTTCTTCAAACTCAATAATCTCATGGTAAATAAAGCGTAGAGTTATTGTGATTACATGCGTTTTCAGATAGTGTGTTGTAAATTCGGACAGTCATAGACTCTGCTGCGGTCAAGGGTCGTGTTGAAGCAATCGTCACGGTACATTCCAGTCTTGCCCAGGAGATTGGTGAATTTCTGTGATTTAGGATGGTATGTACACGGTGAAGTTTCAACGGTGGGAGGATACAGGCCGTAGTCAGCGGAGGTGGTCCTGTACAGGGGGTTCTGACGTTGAGACCACCGCGATTGAGTTACACCTTTAAAAGATGGTATGGTGGTGCAAGTGAAAACTGGGTTTCCAAAGTTGACGCATGCTTGTGTTTTTTCTGGCTCCTCTTTGGCCGGGGCAGACATCGCTGAAGCACCCGCTGAAAAAAAAAATGTTAAAATTGAAAAGAATACAGAGAATGAAGACAATTTCATGTAGTTCTACTGTTCTCCAAATACCAGAGGTATAAATGTGTTACTATGCAATACACCAACACGTCACTATTGTCATGTGGAGGAACGATTATATTAGAGCAGATTGTAATCATTAATTTTGCTTATTTACTTTAGCCACTAAACCACAGTAAAAACGTAATTAGAGGTTACTTGAATGTTCTTGTTTCTTTAATCCTTTACTCACACTAATTATCAAGTTACCTGGTCTTTTTTATTGCAATTTTGATGAATTTCCTTCGATTCTTCTGTATACGATTTATGAAGGGAATAAAACGTTTTAAAAACAAATCATTTAAATCTTTCGCATTAATCTACTTGATATTTTCAAACAGATTATAATTAATATAATATTAGTAATTCATATTTACAGTTCAATAATTATAATAAGAGCAAAATAATCTAAAAATACAATATCAGTCATCTGTGCATTACTAGTTAGTTAAGGACTCAAGTATACTTGACTATAGTTGCTTCCAAAAATGAACCAAAAGAAAAATCAATTTTACAAAGGTACCGTTTAAGAGCGAATCCTCCAAACACGCGTCTTTCTTTGCTTGTTCGCAGTCTTGTCGAGTTTCCATAGCGACCATTAAACACAGGCGATGTTTTGCAGGCGGCACAAATCGAAGCCTTCGATGTGCTTAAGATACTACGGTGGTATTAAACAAACTTTGTAATGTGTGTGTAATGGAAATTGAAACGTTTAAAAGTGTAGTTGTAAAATAAAAACGACGCGTCATTTTGCGTCATCCCTACGCGTCGGTGTATGACGTTTAAATAAACGCGCCATTCTGAAAAGAAAACAATCCACGTACGTTTCGATTTTGAACTCTTGTATTTGTTCGGTTCGTGTCACACACGAAAATATAGTACAGATTAGTCGGAGCGTACAAAGTGGGTCTTGTCCGGAGTATGGACAGTGAAATCCAACGAGACGGTCGAGTTTTGGATCTCACCGATGACGCCTGGAGGGAAGACAGACTGCCATATGAAGATGTCACAATTCCACTGGTAATTTTGTGCTTGCGTGATATTGACGACGATTTGTTAAAAAGTGTTAAGATAAATGTCAAACTTCCCAAGAGAAGTGTTCGGTTTTCAAACATTAATTGCGTTTTAGACGTGGGGGAGTACAGACGTTACGAGACACTCCACGGTTCTGTTAATGTATTTGGAGCAGTCCTGGATTTGGAGGAAGTCAGACTTAAAAGTTATTGGTTTTATACTTACAGTTGTATGTTGTATACTTGGATTGTGTGTCTTTCCCTAAATGTTTCCCTGACAGCGCTAAAATATTGCATCACATGTGTTTGGATTGTGAAAAGAGGCTGCCTGGAGGGAGCCTGTCAATCACCAACAGTAATTTGATGAGAGTAATCTCATCATGTTGTGTTTGCTGTCTTTCAGGGTGAACTCCCTGAGGCTGAGCAGGACAATGGCGGATCCACAGAGTCTGTGAAGGAACAAGAGATGAAGTGGACAGACCTTTCCCTGCAGAGCCTCCATGAAAACACTCCAAACGCTGGGAGTTGAATCACCACTCCATGCAACTGGAGAACACAGTTTTGCTTTTTTTTGTGTGTTTTAGTCTGGTAATCCTAGTTGCACACTTTCATAAATACCTGTTAGAGGTTTCTAGCGTTCCTACTCGGGAGCAGTCCTTCAAAACGCATGTCAGCTCTTGTCACGTTCTGCTTTAACTTGTACAAATCTGCACTTCACAATTTTTTAAATCAGCCCCACGCGGTTTACGAGGCTAAGTTAGCATGTGAACAGATGTCCTCCTTTTATCTTAGAGTCTTTGAAACAATTAAATCATTACAAATCCACTGCAATGGTGCTTTCATTTGATACACTTGAAAAAAACAATGTCACTGCCCCATCATTGTGTCAATGCTGTGTCTGCTGCAAGCTTGCCAATGCGGTCACGTTATCTTCTCCCTTGGAGGACCGAAGGGTATTTGTAGGAGCCTCCCAAACGATCCCAGAGAGTAAAGTATTGTCCATAATTATAGTTAAAGAAGAGATGATGATCTACGTGGTGGGCGGCGCCATTTATAATGTGTATTAAGGGGCCCGGGATGCGGTAGTCGCCGTCATGAATGGAGATGGTCCAGATGTTGACAAAGATGAAGAGGGACAGGTAGACGGCCTGAAATACACAACATGCCAAAAATACTGTAGAGCCACAGAATGTAATAGAATAAAAGTACTATTGTCATAGATGATCACCTTGTGGAGCGGGAAGATGAAAGGGTATACGTGGTAGGGTAAACTCTGCAGGAAGCCATCAATTGGGTGGAAGGCATGGCTTGCAAATGGTGAGGGGATCTTGAATAAATGATGCTGTTTATGTAAGTACTGAAGGGAGTAGAAAATACAAGTAGATTTTGTTCATTTTTTTAATCCAGGTAGTAGGGGAAATTTTCTGAACTTGCATCAAATTCCAAAACCCAGCATATATAAAAATGGTTGAACCGTAAATGCGGCACATCAAATTTATACACTTTTTAGATCAACTGTAAATAGCAAAATCAAGCAAAAACAGCAATCAACACAATACTTAGCAGAGGTACAGTATATAATGATGCAACCAAAGACTCAGTCAACAAACCTAATTTGGATATTCTCATTCATCCAAGTCATTTTCTCGTTAAAACATTGAATTAATTGCAATTGGACTTCTCCGCTAGTAGTTATTGAAATCTGGCTGAATATCTGAAACGTATCCAAGTTATTCTTGACTCCTTAAATATCATTTTGGCATTGATGTGCTTTAACTTGCCTTGTAGATCCTCCTGTGATGCATGGAGCGGTGTATCCAGTAGATCCACATGTCCGTGAAGAACAAGAATCCAGCAATGCTCAGGAACACCCCCGGCCAGCCTAGCAGAATAAAACTTGTAGTAATGTAACACATTTTAGAAATATTTGAATAAATGTGCCTCTTTGTAAAATGGCTCTCACCCTGAGAAGATTCACTGACATCATCAAAAAGTTTGCTGTGACCCCTAATCTCCAGGAAGAAAATTAGCACTGTGGGAAAGCTCATCCAGAAGAGGGAGGAAATTGCAAGTTGGATCTCTTCACTTATCTGGTTCTATCATTGAACAAAAGATGAATCATAAAGAGGATGTAGTCATTTATTTAATCTGTATGTTTTGGAACTGCACCAACCAGCCACAATATTAGGTACACTTTTACAATGTAAGGAGATCTAGAGAGTATAAAAAAAAAGCTCCATTTACTGATATAAACCAACATTTATCATTTATTCTGGTTGTTGTGGTGTAGATTGAACTGAGATTTCTTTGTAATATTTTGTCTAATGTAGCCAAATAAGGTAACTTTGTTTTTTTTAAATATGCAGATTTATCAATTATATTGAACGTATAAACTCATTATATTGTGAGCCCCGTAATCTACTGTATAATTTGTTCCCGTTTAAAAACTAATTTAAGAAAGGAATTCAGAATTTCTTCATCATACAGCAATGTATTTCGATGTTGATTCATCTCAACATTATTACATAAAAGCTCACATTGTTGCAAAATGTTAATATAAGATTTGATCTATTAAACAGCCCACCTCAATAAACTGCGGATGTTTCATGAGCCTGTGGTCAAAGACAAAGTAGAAATTCAGTGCACCAAAAATCACGTAAATTGTTTGTGCTCCAAAGTTGGTCAACAGGCTCAAGCTGATGAGTTGGCGCAGAGCCCCATCCTCGGGCCACCAGTCTGGGTAAACATATGGAGTGAAGACATAACGGTCTGCAACTTTTAACACATGATCCATGCCACGGTATATCTGTGGAGAAATAATAATATGCAATGATGTCATCTACCATGACACAGCTAATTTGAGCCTGTGGACTATATTAACATACAGATCGGGGACCACTGGAATCCAGTGCAAAAACTGTATTACAGGAAGAGAAGTTCTCATGTTTATTTTTGGGGTTGCAGTACAACTAATGAGACCTATATAAGAGGGTCAAAACTGAGATTTGAATCCAGAACCATTTAAGTGAGACAAATTTGCCACCACAAATACACAATGTTGCATAAGTACTTGAGATGTACGAGTCAAAATATTGGGCACAGCTAATAGTCAATCAAAAACAGAACCGCATTGTACAGAAATGATAGAGCGGAATATTTGATACCATAGAAATATTGTTAAATTAGGACACAAGTGTGGCAATTGCAAATTTAAATACATACTAAATAAATCCACATTAACACATTCCCAAAGTGTACTTTTCCCTGAACTAACCTGCTTTGGGAGTGAGGTCAGCTGTGAAAAGTTTCCCCGAAAACAGACAACTTCTTCGCCTCCTTTTAAGGTCACCACACCAGCTGAGCAACACACTGGTGACATTAAATCTCATGCCATCATCTGAATATCTATTTTTTCCGCACACTAAATTTCAAGTGGGACGGGCTGACCCTCTTGTAGACTTATTTTCTGCAGACATGTGGCACAACTATGTTGGATGCATTCACAGACTTCAGAGCTGAAACAAGATCCAAGCATGCAAATGTCTGCTCTAATTGGCTGTATCTTCACATTGTAACTAATACATTGTAACCTATTACTTAAAATTGGTTAAAATTGGAACATTTGAAATCCACACAGTAACAACACACAACACAAACTGACTGTATGTTCCCATATTGGAGCTGGAGGATCCAGTTTCATCATTTGGCCTTTCATGTGGAGGCGCATTGCACTATGTATGCCTTTTTCTGAAAGGAAAGAAATATCAGTCAATTTCAAAATGTATCTATTTTATCTCAAAAAGCATCCTGTGGTGCTAACTGAATACCACTAATACCTCGCATGTGTGAATGATTTAACAATATCTTTTCTTTTTCTGTTATAAAGCCCTTGACTCTGGTGAGGCCCCTCGCTTCTCTCTTTTCTGTATTGTGTAGCTATTTTGAGACAAAAAAAAAGCAGGGAATTGTCTTTTTGAATAAAAGCTTTTAAAAAAAAAGCAAATAAATAAATAAAAACTACAACTTTATGTTTAAACGTGACCCTCGTGAGGAAAAAGCGGTCCAGAAGGTGTTTGAAAATGTGCAATTTTACAGTGTCACTAACAGTATAACATTATTTTTAGGTGATGCAGGGAACTGTAAAAATTGGCATTAATTCACATTTGGGCCATTTTTATGCACTGTCATGATAAGTTGCCTGCATCAGATGACTGGATGTCTCCCTCTAGAGGCTGTAAGTGTCATATTTGACATTTAAAACAGACAGGGTCATTTGAAGATTGCCATAGCAAAGCTTAAAATTAAATAAAACTATGTAAATGAGTTATTTTATAATAAAACTGTGTTATATACATTTAATTAGAATTGGATAACCAATTACTTAACACAATAAAAACACACTCGGCGTACAGTAAATCACTCACAAAATCACTTATTCAATTATTTATTGAGCTCCAGCCATGATTAGAATATGAATGGTATTTACTCAATTAAGTATGGAATCAGGATATGTTTAGGAAATATGTATAGGAATCATTGGTGCGTTTCGTGTATGAGCATCGTAAGCATGACTTGACATTATTGGCAAAAAGCGGACAAAATCTGTAGCGAGTGCAAAACGGAAGGAAAGTGCTTGTCACAAAAGACAAAAGACTTGTCACAAAGGACAACAGACTTGAAAGAAATTCCGTTTTATTACGCAGTGAAAGAACTCCAAAGACATAATCCCCACACACATTAGAAAAATAAATAAACTGATATACGTGTTGCGATTCATTTTCGATTAAGTTTCAGTGACGGAGTTTTTGTTTTTCCAAGTTGCATTGGGTAAGCGGTGAGAGTGCACAAGTGTGTTAGTTTCCCACTGCACACGGTCCATGAAGGCAACATCTTTTACTACACTAGTCTGTTGACTCGCTCACGTGCGCCTTGAGCTGTGTGCAAATGGGAGGTGCCGTGTGCAGCTCGGCGTTACGACGATACAAAAACAAATCATTTGAAATGCCCCAGATTGGGAAAAAAAACATTCTTTTTTTTTCCTTTTCATTCTTTTTTCAAGTAATTATATGGCTGAAAACAAACCAGTCATCTGACAATTGTTGTGTTATATTTTCTTTCTTACGTATTTACGTATACGAATTTATATGTTTGTTATATTTTCTTTCTTATGCCTGTCTGGGAACTACGGACGAAAACTATCTTTGCAACTATCATCCGGCATATTTACATTTGTTTTTATACTGATGTTTATTACTGTGCATGTGCATTGTCCCTATTCAATAAACAAACAAATAAACAAACAAATAAATAATAGAATTAACATCATAATTAACAGAATGACTAACACAAATGTTAATATTTGTATAATAATGCAAATCTGTGTGGCGTTTCTCATTTCACACCAACTATTGACGAAATTCATACAATCAGTACCTTTATTGTGAATTAATATAAATACCCAGGCTAAATATGAGCTTTTCCTTTCCGAATAAACGACCATTCACCTTTTAATGGCCCCAGGGAGGAAATGTGCTTATGTAATATTCAGGGCTGCGCACATTGTAGTAGGTTCAATCTCTGCTCATTGCGCATCAAAAAAAGGTCGTGTGCACAAACTCTTTGTAATCATTTGTCAAAAGGATTTTGCACACGGCTCTGTTGCTCACTGGATCCTATAAAACAGCAGCTTCTTTCCGTTCCCAACCATCGACGAGTCGACTCAGACGAGACCAGACCAGACCAGCACCGGCCAACTCTATCAGAGAAGCTTGAAGCAACCGACCAGCATACGCCATGGACCCTTGCGACTGCTCCAAGAGTGAGTATGATCTAAGAAACATAAATTTTGTGGCGCATTTGTAGCCCGTGGTTTATTTTAAGTCTGACCTTGTGGGTTCTTCCTTTTTGTGTGTTCAGCTGGAACCTGCAAATGCGCTGGATCCTGTGCCTGCACTAATTGCTCCTGCACCACTTGCAAGAAGAGTGAGTAATATCTCATCAACTGCCTTGAGTAAATGCTTAGTGGTTATATTTAAATGTGTTATATTCATACTGTTTGAGTAGTATTGATTCACACGTGGATCTGAAATAGCGTGAATGTCCCGCACAACTGAGTTTAAAAGTAGCTCACGTATCTCGTCATGATTAAGTGTAATTCGAGGATTTTTCTTTACAAATATAACTTGTATTTTTATTTTTTTTATTTAACGCAGGTTGCTGCTCTTGCTGTCCAGCGGGATGCAGCAAATGTGCATCAGGCTGCGTGTGCAAAGGGAAGACATGTGATACTAGCTGCTGTCAGTGATGTGCTTCTGACCGCATCTGGCCTTTCATCAATGAATGCACCTTCGTTTTGATTCACCCAATTGCACCTGCCATGTCTCTAATGCATTTTTCATCTGTTCATTACTGAAATAAATGGTTAAATTAATGTGACTCTTTGTTTGTCCTAGTGATTTGGGTATTTCCCCCCACAAAATGTTAACCGGTAGGGCCATACATTTATCAGACATCATTGCAGTTTCTGACAAATATGTTTGACCCTAAAAGTACTTTGGTGAAAGTGGAGGGGCTTAGAATTAAAGTACTGACATTGAAAATTAATCAAAATCCATTTGGATTTAATTTAAATGTTTTAACCACTTTTATCCTAAAAGCTTATTCCAAATGCATAGCTTGCACCAAATTGCAACGATATCCTCTTTGAAGGCAGCTGACCAAAAGTGTTCTCTTTAATCTGTAAGGTGTTTTGAAGTGTAGAAGTGATACTGGTTAGAACCAGAGATTTGTAACTCCTTTGAAAGGCAACTTGTTAATTATGCCCATTTTCTTTCCATTTAGCTTCTGGGGATGAAAACTTCCAAATTAACTTATGTTCAGAATAATTGATCAAGATAAATCTTTTAATTCAGTGATTCCTTACCAGCGTGCAGAAAGAAATCATCCAAATAACATAGATTTTCTAAATTGCGTTTGTACAATTTTCAAACCAGAACTGTAATTTTCAAAACGGTAAGGTTTGCATTTCTAAAAAGAAAAAAAGTTGTACAAAGAGCAAAACTTCATAGCTCTAGTAGTTTCCCAAAATCCATAATTGGCTATATTTCACAGAAATTATTTTGTGTCAATTCATGACAATTGTTTAGTCAGCTGTGATACAGGCTCCAACAACATACATGTGACCCGACTAACAAAAACAGTATAGAAAATGGGTGATTAAATTCTATCGAATTAATTTGGTTAAAAATAAAACCATTAACACGTATACAACTCTATTTCCCCCCAGGGGACTATTAAATACATATTTTAACATAACTCACCACTGTTTGATTCACTTTTTATGACATATTTTGTGGATTCTTTTAAGGTAAAATGTGTGCCTTCGGTCAGTAAAAATTGGGAAACTGACGGTCATCTGATAAATATGGAATTTATTGACTTTGATGGGAAGAGGATGGGAGAATACGTTTTTTAGGCCTGAGAATGGGTGGGTTTGTACACCACTTAAAAATCATTAAGTGTTATTGAGACGTCGAAAATGTGCAACTGAAACAAACATTTGAAACAACAATCAGGAGGATTTATATTTCGACCTTGTCTAACAGCGGAACTCTTGGAGTGTGCGACTTTCGTTCCCCGTAGGAAACAATACGGTAGAGCACAACAGAAGTATTTTTCTTTTACCGGAAGTGAAGTATTACGTTGGCCATGAGCGTTTACTTTCGATTGAATGCGGTGGCCTTTAATCAATAACGCGAAATCGGCATAAAATATTTTACTTGAAAAGTAAACATGCCGAAGGTCGTGTCTAGAAGTGTTGTGTGCTCGGACACGCGTGACCGGGAGGAGTACGACGACGGAGAGAAGCCCCTTCATGTTTACTACTGTCTGTGCGGCCAGATGGTGCTGGTCCTGGACTGCCAGCTGGAGAAACTCCCCATGAGGCCTCGAGACCGAGCCCGGGTGATCGACGCCATCAAACACGCGCACAAATTCTGCAACGTGGAGCAGGACGAGAACGCGTACATCAAGAGAGATGAGGGCATCGAGAGGCAATACCGCAAAAAGTGCAGCAAGTGCGGCCTGCTCCTCTTCTACCAGCACCAGGAGAAGAACACTCAAGCCACCTTCGTTGTGGAAGGAGCAGTCGTTAAATTTGGACAGGGGATCGGAAACACCAGCGTGTACAGTCAAAAGCAGCCCGAAGCGCCCAAGAAGGTCCGCGTGATGATGACGAAGCGAACCAAAGACATGGGCAAGTTCAGCTCCGTCACGGTGTCTACGATCGACGAGGAGGAGGAGGAAATCGAGGCCAGGGAGGTGGCCGACTCGTACGCGCAGAACGCCAAAGTGATTGAGAAGCAGCTGGAGAGAAAGGGCATGAGCAAGAGGAGGCTGCAGGAGCTGGCCGAGCTGGAGGCCAAGAGAGCAAAAATGAAAGGCACCCTCATTGACAATCAGTTCAAATAGACGAGGCCTGAGGAACTCATTGAAGTTAATTTTCATTTGTCATCTTACAAAAGTACTCATGTTGGACTTTTGGTTTAAAGTGTTATTTTGTGCGGCTGTACCGTATGTAGTGATGGATATTTCTCCGTGCATACTGTACATGGCTTTGATAGATGTTCTTTTTTTTTCTACTTTGACCAAATAAACTGGATTTTATGCAAAGGCACAGCAGGTTTATGTATATAGGACTTTTAATACGCAAGGCAACACAATGTGCGATGTGCTTCTCACACCCACACCACACTCCAGTCAGTCAGCCGCCAGGAGGCTCGCATTGACTGATCTTCCATTTTTCACTGCGTATAAAGACCGTTACAGATCAGTATATTTGCATAAGAGGTCAAATGTTAATTTTTCTCTCAAAAAACCTAGATGTAATATTTATCACTTCTTTTTAGTTAACGGCCAGAAAAAAATGTAACATCTTTCACTTTCTTATAAAAATGTTACTCTAGTAACAACAATTTTGATAACACGATCATGTTATACAGGAAAAAACAAGTCTCAGATGACGGTATAGTTATTAGTTATAGTTACGCTACCGTACTGTTGTGATTCTTAAATAGTATAAAATAATTTGTGTTAATTCTGTTGACTTTTATTCTTCACGTAAGTCCTCTGCAGTACTTTTGAAAACCAGTTGGTGGAGTGTCGAGCTTTACTACTGTGTATTGAGGAAGGCGAGCAAGTGCGATATCCGGTTTGGGTTTGTACATCCTCCAATCAGCTTCGCTCACCACGGTGCCGGGCCAAATAACATTCGTTTCGAGGCTGCATGGTAATATTTTGGCTATACTGGTGATTTTTGTTCAACAGCACATTACGAAGAATCCAGACTGTAGTTCGTCTCAAACACCAGGTATAGAAATCCTAGTTTTCATGTGACTACGTGCAAAAAAAAGAAACAAGTATGTGCAACTTGAGCTATTACTTGTCCATGTGAGTTAGCATTATCCCGCAAGCTAATAGCGATTTTCCTTTAAAGGTATAGCAATGGCTACCTCGCTTGAAGTTGCCCATCCATCAAAGCGAACCTATAGTTTTATTTGTCTCAATGTTTCAATCACACAACCTATTAGTATTTTGCAACAAAGGAAAAAAATATGCAGGTCTTGAATGCAGTAAATTAGCATTGTGCTAGCTCGTTCTTGACAAACCCTAAACTGACAGCAATGCTCGCGAGAGTTGGTCGTGTTGACAGATGCCAAAGAGGGAGGTTTCTGCAGTTTTTTCTTTAATAGGAGGCACACGTGATTGACGCAATGGTTTTGTTATCACGAAGTTTAATGTACAGATTCCCTTGACACCTGACGACAAATTTGCGATTCTTCGATCCTTGTACAATATCATTATAACCCTGCCACCGTAGCTTTAAGTATGTTCAATGCTTGTAGGTATTTGCTATTGTTTGCGAGGAGTACAATCGTTCCCATCAAAGCCCAATGTAATTAAATGAGTTGAAGAAGCCTTATACCATGATAGCATATGGCTTCAAATGTCAGTACTTCCAAATTCATTCACATACTCTTTAAATTTGACTGATGTCTGTAGCTTTTCGTTCTTAGGGCCATGGTTGAGCTGCAAGCCTCTCCCAGCCGACAATGGGCTTTTGTCCTGGTAACCTGGACTGGTTGCCCGTCAGCTGCAAGATCTACCGTTCACACCTATGTACAATTCACCATATTCAAGAATATAGCGATTGTCTGGCAACCAATACAGGATTTACCTCACCTCTTGTGCTAGATTAAACTCCAACTTTGTTCCCCAAATGATAAGTGTGATAAAAAAAATACATCTATGGACAGCCCAAAATATGACATTGTCATCACATCAATTATTTTCCAGTATTTTATAATCTCATTTTACTCCACAGAGAAATGGATGCCGAGGGCTTCGGGGAGTTGCTGGAGCAGGCCAAGCAGCTGGCTGCGGAGACGGAGGCCGTGTCAGAGCTGCCGCATGTCGAGAGGAACCTTCAGGAGATACAACAGGCAGGAGAGAGACTTCGATCACGCACGCTCACCCGAACAACACAGGATTCTGCCTATGTAAAAGCGTAAGGAGTTTTCCCACATATAGTAAACTTAAGCAGCAAAATGACGTAATTTCGATTTCTTTGTGTGTCTTTGCATGAAGGAATTGACAATAAAGCTGACTCTGACTTTTTGACATTGCTTGATTTGATGTGTTCATGAGTTTTCCCAGATGCTTTTCTGCATAATTTCTATTTTTAATCTAATATGATGAGTAAACAGTTTAATTTGGCTGACTGACAACATACCCAGAGTCTATTTCGCCTTCTCAAAATACCAGGCTTGTTGACAGTCATTTTTGTTGAGTCCCACCAACAGATTGATTCACGGACAATATTCTTATTCACACTTCAGGTCAATCCTCCTCAGTTCCAGAGGTTTGGACATCTTCCACATTTCTCAGCGACTGGAGAGTTTAAGTGCGGCGACTACCTTTGAGACCCTGGAGCCGGTTAAAGACACTGACATACAGGTAGGATTCAACTCACAGGCTGTTTCGCCATCTCTCAGCGTTCATATCAATTATCATATTTTTTGGCCTATGAACCACACTTGTTTTCATAGTTTGACTGGTCTTGACACTTAGACTCGGATGCTGCTTGTATACACAGTATTAGAGATGCACCGATCCGATATCTGGATCGGATATCGGTCCCGATATCAACAAAATAGATGGATCGGGTATCGGAAAATACAGCCGATCTGTGAGCCGATACTTTCCTTAATCTATTGGGACGCGGGCTACGTCATACGTCAGCAGCACGTGTGCCGCATGCCACGAGAGTTTTCTAAACAAACGCAAACATGGAGCGAACGTTCGCTTCTCTTCCCCGGGTTGCTAAGCGGACGTCAAACCATGCGCGTTCGCTTCTCTTCGGGTTGCTAATGGGACGTCAAAGGCTGCGCGTTCGCTTCTCTCCCGAATGGGGGGGGGGCTAATCGGATGTGAAACGCTGCGTGTTCGCTTCTCTTCCGGGGGGGTGTTAATGGGACGTCAAACGCTTTGTGTGGCGGGCTCCATCTAGTGTGGAAACTGAGAAGCTGAGCTCAAGCTTCTTGTGCGGGCCATATTCAATTATGTTTTCAGAATTTGCTGCGGGCCAATAAAAACTGGACCGTTAGTTTGGACACCCCTAATTTAGAGCAAAGAACTGTGTAGTCTGCCTGATGCCATTACCTTTGGTCTTTTCTGTTCCACATGTAGAGTTATGTAGCTTGTTAAGTTTGAACTGGACTGCCCCTACACCTGTCTATGGACCCCGTGGAGGCTATTTTGTGTGTTTTGGGGTGTTCTCTTGTATTGAGGGGTGCTGGTTGGCCGCTGTTACTTTTTTTCCTTTGTCTTTTAGCTTTGTTTTGCTTTGATGGCTTTTATCTTGAGCACTTTCTGCCTTTCTTTGTGGCACCGTTGTGTGGCAGCCTTATGAGAGCCTATTGAGTTGCGCTCATGCCATCTGTGTGTCTTTTGTATACCCACTCTGTGGTATGAATACGGCTGGGGCCTGAATTTCCCCACCCCTGGGGATCAATAAATATACAATCAATCAATCAATCAAGTCAACCATAATATCGGATCGGTATCGGGTATCGACCGATACGCAAAGCCACGGCATCGGTATCGGTATCGGAACTGAAAAAGTCGGATCGGTGCATCTCTACACAGTATTGAAATTAAAGTTCGCACTGGCACTCAAAATCCCCATTCGAAAATTGTAAATCAATCAATCCACATTGGACTGCAACTATGCTGTAACTATAACAAGTTTATGGTGCAACAGATGTGTTTGTTGTGTTTGCGTTTGTGTGCGTAGCTGATGAGGTGATAAAAGAGCAATTTTTTTACACTGATTCCGAATCTGCCCTGTTTTTTTTCGCGACCACATCGGGATTACATAACAATAATAATGATGATAATGACAATCTAATAATATAATACAATTTTTATAATTTTATGAACTGTTAGACAAGCGGAATCTTTCACAAATGTCATACCTGTAAATAATAGCACATGGTAAAATCGACATTGCGCATGCTTTAAAGCAGTGTCAAAAATATGTTTAGGGACACATAAAGCCATCTCTAATAACATGATGAAAAGTAATTTGAGAGCATTTATTATTTCAGAAGTGTGTACCTGTATCAAACTGGTTACCTTTTGCACTCATCAGTAGTCAATAAGTAGCTCTCATTTTAACATAGGTTGGTGGCCCCTGTGTCAGACTCAAACCGAAGTTTGATAAAAGCTTTAAGGCCAGCCAAGAATGTTAAAATTATCTCTATGTTGCAGATCTATCTCTATGAAAAGACAGAGAAGCTGTTGATTGCTAAAAGCATGGTTTGTGTGGGGAAGAAGGGACAAAGAATCATGACGCTGTTAAGTGTTTGTTTTTTTCTTTGCAATTAAGGAAACACTGATTCTTTCCTTCCATTCTGTATTATTGTGTTAATACTAAATAGTCCGTCATTGTCTTCTCTTAGTGCACCGGATGTAAGTAAGCCTAGGTACTTTTGCTCCACCGATTGACTGGTAGTGCACTCAGCCTTTGGCAACAAAAGAGTGCGCACGTCCACACATGCATGCATGCACGCAGCCACACAGGCACGCACAATCTAATTGACTAGAATAATTTCCTCTTTGAGTGGAGGCAAACCCCCATAACTCAGCAGGGCAGTGACATCCCAGTGGGCAATAAATAGTAAATGCCCCTCTGCTCGTTATTGCAGGTGAAAGTGGAACACACCTCAAGGAGTGGCAACTACGCATCATTTTGTTGAAGTTAATGTGAATAGTAAAAAAGTACAGATTAATCTTGACCATCCCTTAGTTATGTCAGCTGGTATGAATGGGTTAGAGTTCTGGAATTGATCAAACGTTAACACTGCATGTCTCCGCACACGCTTGTGTGCATGCTCTACCTCGTACGTCAGGCTTGACTGAGCTAATACGTGCTTCTGCGGTACCTGTGAAACATTCATAAATACACCAAGGGAATTGCTGTGTAAATGATGTTTCTGTTTGAGTGAGCACAAATTAAAAAAGGATTTTACTGAGTCGAGGAGTTCTAGGGTCCCAGATTGCGGGTTTAAGAGGGTTGGCCACTTGTGTGCATGTGTCTGTGAAGTATATGTTTGATGGAAAACAGCTATATTTGTTTTTGTTTATTGTTCCACAACAGAACCTCTAAAGTTGATTGCTTCTGAAATTGTGGCAACACTTGGACATTGTCCCCAAATTTCTATAATAAGAAGAAATAACATTGGTGCAGTGATTTCGCTTATACCACACAGTTGAAATATTTTCCTACCAGACCCAGCACTCTCATGAAATCCATAATTCGGCCATACCTGTGTATGAAATAGTGACGCGCATAGTCTTATGGACCAAAATGCATAAATGGTTCCCACCTGCTAGATATTTAAAAGCGATCCGAAATTCTACTGAAGACATGGATTAGTGGCTTTTGATGCTTTCTTCTCTATGGCATCAAATCATGTACTAGTGGCAGGCAAAGAAGAGAGAGGAATAAAGAAAAACGAGGAAATATGGTGCACCCAATAAATAGAATACTGTAACATAAGGCGTGAAATGCTGAGAGCGTTGCTGGTGGGGAAAAATGGCGTATGACCGCAATTCATTGCATCTCTGTGTCCTCATCTCACTTTTCCCCATTTTGTCTTTGTCCCTCAGCGTTCTCCTGTTTGACGACCCTCCCTTTCCTGCACATACTTTTTTTTTTTTTTTTTCCTCCTCATGATTTCTTTTTTACTTTTTCATCCTTTCCCTTCCTCTGCCCTCGCCATCTCCACCCCCACACTCATCCTTAGGCAGTGATGGCAGCAATTTCAGTCGGCTGAGCACAGAATATCTGCAGCGCTACATGAACATAGCGACTGTGTGTGTCCCCGCGACGGTGGGTTACTCGCTCATACCCCTTTCCCGGGATTATGAATGAATGTGCATGTGCGGTACCTGCAGCCTGCCGCTCGAGATGGTGCTGGCTTGCACAGCTATGACATATGCCGCTGTGAATGAGTGTGACTACAAGTGGTGTGTAGAGTAACATGTTTGCTTTATGTGTGCCCACCCAGCTTTCCCCACCCATGTGCTCCAGAAGCCCTTCATTAACTAAACATGACCCTTAAGAGCACGATTAGCCTCGTTTCGAGACAGGATGTCGGAAGCCATCAACCGAGGGTGGGGGTGGGGTGGTAATCCATTACTGTAATTGCATTGAGAAAAGGGAGGAAGGAGAGGGCATGGGAAGAAAGGATGTACAGATGGATCCAAAAAGAAAGGGGAGAAAATGAGTGGGATGGAGGAAGGTAGGAGGCGGAGGGCAGTCAGCGACGCTTAGATGAAGTGAGGGAGTGTTTGAATGAGAGCAAAGCTATGTGGCTGAGGGAAAGGGGAGTCAGCTGATGGTATGAACAGACAGCCTATATGAATCCATAGTTCCTTCCCATGCGTCCCCCTGTGTCTGCCCTCACAGTTGGTATGGCCCTCTGACAATAAAACCACCACCAGTGAGTCTCGATGAGGCACTTGCACGCGCTTCTGTGGTGTTCATAGTCAGTGGCTTACTTTCAGACAGGAAAGGGCTGCAGGCGCACCGCCATGCCGGCCGGACAGGGCATGGGGAACACGCCCCAGAATGGCGGCCACCGTCGCCGCCCTGGCACGGAACGACACGTAGGGATGGAGAAACCAAAGGGCGACGCAGGTCTTTCCTGCGCTGTCAAAGCCCACAAACCCTGGCACAGACAAAGAAAAGAAAAAAAAAATTCTCCAGCGTTCACACATGTCCTCTTTTCTGCCAGGCAGCCACTGAGCATGAGTGAGTATTGCCCACACACATGCATCCACACACACTATCAGACAGGTATCGGCTTTGTCTCACACACCTCTCATCTGTCTGTCATCCTTCCTCTTTGCTTATGTTACATTAGTGATCACGTTATGGTCCTTAAATTGTCATTGCGTGAAAATGTTCAATTGCAATAAGATCAACATCCTACGTGCTTGCATATTGTATTTGTAGAAGTAGGGTTTGTGGTTATGCAGCTGGGAAGTATAGTATGGGGTTGTTCCTTTTGCAAACGCACGCACACAACGCACGCACACACACTCACACACTAGAGCACTGGTCAGCTCTTTGTGTCATGGCAAGTGCCCTTGCCTCATGCACTCGGTGTCATGATGCCACCCACACACAGCCTCTCTTATTTTCACACTTGACCCTTTCCTCTTATTGTTTAATCCTGTAATAATTTTTGGGACAAAGTAGGAAATTTGTTTGTGAGTGTGCAGACCTATCTATGGAAAAAAGGCCTGTTTGAGCCAGCGCAGCAAACTAGCCAATGTGTCCATTAACATATGTGAGAAAAGAGACGTGTCACTTACTTGATAAAAGATGCATTTTGTCTGCAATTTAAAAAAAGAAAAAAAAAATGTTGAGTCATTCATCAGATATCTACAAATTTTCCTATCTACAAAGACAATCCCATAAACTGCCATCTGTTGGATTTTTCATTGCTTTAAAGACAATCCAATCTCATTTTGACCCGCGTAATGTCCTTACATACACTTTAGTGTTTCTTCTTTTTTTTTTTGTCCCTGTGGTTGTGCCGCTAAAGCTTCTAGGTTTTATCGTCAAAGGGATGTGAATGTTCACTGTGGTTAGGCTAGCAGGTCTCTGAGGATGCACAATATAAGGGTGGGGCAAGCAGAAAGCTTACATCTTTTGCCACCCTAAATAACATCTTGACCGTTTGGCAATTGCCACATGTTTCTTCATGTCTTCCTTCTTTTATGGTTTTACTTGATCTCTATTCAGCTTTACACTGGCTTTATTTGAGCTGAACATCAGCAGTCGCTCAACAGCTCAGAACATGTCTGACTGTACAACCAAATTCTATCTGATATTAATGCCTTGTCATTGTTTTTCCATCATTTTTTCAAACCAATTTCCTGCTTTCCACACATGAAATATAATCCTTATATAGCATTGGTTCTTTTTGTCTTTTCTTGAACTATTTTTTAAGCCGGAACAATCCATTCATATATTTGAGAAAAACAAACAAATCGAGGATTTGTATATCAGACTTTTGGTGCCTTTGGCCACCGCTAAAGGCGACGTTTCAAATGGGTATTCGGCATCCAAAATATGTTCTCGGTAGAGTTTTTGGCAGTGTGAATTGAGCTGCCGTCAAAACATCGTGGCTTCTTATTGCAGTTTATTTGCTGTAGGAATGCAGCAAAGACACTACTGTGTTTCCCAACGTGTCACGACTGTTTAAGATTCTGGCCAAATGAGCAGCTCTTCTCACGCTGCCGGTGTCTGTAAGACATGTATAATTTCCCCTTCAAAAAATTACGGGAATAATAATTACCGGTAATAGTTCTCGGAACAAAGGCGATGATAGAACTTGAGTTTTTTATATATATTTTTTTTTTTTTCATTTTAAATATAAACTATCTCACTGAAGTGCATCATATATGTATTAGGACAATAAATTCACAAGCTCTTTTTTTAAGCAAATTAAATTTGTCTAGAAGCTATTACTATTATTTTTCACAAATATAGCAGGGCGTGCCTCATTTTAACCATGGTCCGGTGTCCAAAAAAAAAAAAAAATCGTAGGTAATTGCAGTGTATTGTTACTAACACAATATTAGTGAACTGAAAAAAATATACAACAACCCAGATATCAGCAGATGATGCTTACTTTTTGGAAAACTAAGACCTGTTTGTAAATTGACTATAGATTTTCATTGTAAAATGAGTCATCTAAAAGTGAAGGTGCTGACGGATCCCTCACTGCATGATGAGGATTACATTTCATTTTTGACACTCCCGTCACTGATGGTAAAAGGGAGTCGATGGTAAAAGGGAGTCGCAGGAATGCAGTGACGAGCATGAACGACTTGGAAATAGAGGACAAAGAAGAAATGTGACTAATGGTAGGAGAATCAACCAGCAGGTGGCCTTTACAGGGTGCACAAGAGAGATGATGAGAGAGGAAATAGGAGGCCAAGAGTGCTCATTTCCCTGTGAGCGAACATCCTCTTTAGCTGCCTTCAAAAATAGCTGTCGTATCCTTTGCAACCAACATGATACAATCTCCTATAGACAGAAGAGCAAATGACACCAAAAATGACAATTATTAAATAGATAAGCTATTAGCCGACAGCGACAACACGATGGGCTCTTCCATCAGGCCTGAAGGCGGTGCGTTCTAGTACATAAATTCAGAAAGCGATAGCTTTCCTCGGGGCATTTGAGGAAAAAGAGCAGTTTATGTTCTTGCTGCAGATGTATTGATCTCAGTGGCTTCAAAACAGGGACAAAATTAAGGCTAATCCAATCAAAACCTCCCAAGCACATCTGTCTTGGTCTCTTCAGTTTGGTTCAACCAACAATGATACGTTTTGTTCATTTGACATTTTAGTTCCATGAATTATTGTATTTACATGATAATTCTAAAATATTTTTTTTATATGGCGCTTTCACTAGAACTATCGCTGTAACAAAGCGCTTTACGGAACACAACAGAATGGAACATTGGAGCTCATTTAGTGTGCTATTATTGGTTAACTTTTATAAGACAAGCAGTTTGCTGTAAGTGATGAATTTGTTCCATTTTGAAAGTGGTGCGCCCGAGTTCTTACTTTGTATCACGCAATGACTAATAGTAAATATACTTGATTACGGCTTCCGAGCAAGATCTGTGACTTGATTACCTCGAATGGCGTCGTTCATTGCTTTCTGATATACACATTACATGAATCATACCTTTAAACGGGAATAGGTGTTAGATCACTTTCAAATGAGTCATCAGGCTCATCGTGTTGCGTAATTGTGAGCTTAAGACATTCGGTACGCCATGAGGGTGAAATTACATTCGGTGAACCTATTTAATTTGTTGTTGAAAATATTTGAAGCGAATGTTCCGACAACAATTCAAGAATAATCAACTATCAATTCCACACAGTTGACAGAATTTTTATAGATGAATTTATTATGCACCTCCATTAAAGTTATTTTTCTGTCTGCATAGTGAAATGCATTTTCATTTGGCTAGCTTTCAGGCTCTGTAATAGAAAGAAAATGCTCATCTTGAACGTTGTGCCCAGGCACTTCTTTTTTTTCTTCCCAGACTGTAACGCAGCCGGCGGCTCACAGTTCTGTTAAGAGCACAAAGCACGATCTGCCATTTTGTAGCTTTCTCAAAATGGCCGCTCCATATGCTCGTCTGCGGTCACTGACTTTTTTTCCTTCGGCGTTTTCCTCGCGCTGCCTGATACTCATCTGCATGCAGCCTTTGTGATGTAAGGGCCATTTGCAAACGAACGCTCTTCTGATTGCTAAGTTTGTGTTGAAACACACCAAGTTAAACGCGAGTACAGGTTTCCTAGGGAGAAGCGCAGGAGAGGGAGAGATGTTTTGCACGGAATGTCAAAATGGCGTCTGTGCGGATTGCTGTCTCATTGCAAAATGGCGTGTAGAGAATAAGCACAGCTCAAAGTGCAAACACTTGCCGTTTCATCTGTATGAAATTGCAACTGTACGTTTGACTAATCCCAACACGTGTGCTAAGCAGCGACTTGTCTCCGGCAGAGTAAATGTCTGGTAAATTTCTCCCTGTAGAAGTATTCACATTTTTGGACTGATTATTCCGTCCAGCCAAATTAAGACGTCATCATCCCTCTTTCTTTTCCTCTCTCCGACTCACTGGGCTAACCCGACCATCTTCTGCTGCTCTTTTTGTCTCCGCACAGGGCTTCTTGAAGAACGAGAGGGACAACGCCCTGCTGTCCGCCATCGAGGAATCGCGCCGCAGGGTCAGTGCCTACCCTGAAGTGTTTGTCATTTCTGCTCGGGTCAAAATAAAGAACTTGGGAGACGTGACAGACCAAAGTGGGAATTCAGATAAAGCACCTAGGAAATTAGCAGGGCTAAATTATTTGAGAGGGGAAAAAAAAAACCACATCAGCCTTAGCACGATTAAATACTGCTTTATCACCATCTGGCTTGATTAAGAAGGTCTGCTACATTCTGACCACAAGAATACTTAAACACGCAGTCATTTTCTCATGTCTGTTGGCAGTGATCTAAACGTCCTTCTGGTGCGACTCTTCAGGGAATGGTTTCGAAATGGTCTCCCTGATGCGCAGATCTAATAGGCCCAGCCTTTAATTAGGTGTCGTTCCCATTATCTCCTCGTTCCCCGTGAGAGCAGCAAAGTCTCATGTGAAGGGTTGAAACGGCAAAATGCTCTAAAGACACAAATACTCATCAAGAAGGTGTTTTAAAAAACTGCACTTGATATGGACGTTATTCAACATCCAGCTAGATTCAAAGCTCCCTTGACGTGATCATTTTATTTAAGTATTACAGCAGTCATAGTTTAGTTTATTGTTTAGCACATATTATTATATCAATAACTGTGCAAGGAGGGAGACGAAGCCTGGGGCTTGTAAAGAGCTCCACTCCTTCTTCCACTCGTCATGGCACTAGTCGCCAAAAACTCGGTGACGAGATATAACCTTGATGGAGACCATCGCAGTGAATTAGCATTCATTCTATCCCAATGTGCTCAAATGTGTAAAAGAAGAGCTGAGAGATCCAGATAGTGACCAATTTAACTCGGTAAATGAGGGCTCCAGTCCAGATTGGTATCTCCCTGGGCTGGGGATGGGAAGGATTTAATTATCTAATGTTCCCATTATCTCACGTCGAGTCTCTGTGGAAGGTTAAAATAGACCAGTCCCGATGGATTTCACAAGCTCTACTTGAGTCTCGAGCTAGCTATTACCATCTTTTCCCGGAGTGCATGCGGGATGTAGTCAAGTTGATTTCCTGTACAGGAATATTAACGTTTCATGGGAGACTAGGCCGTGTAAGCGACGCACAGATTTCCTGTTTCCATCCATTTGTGTAAAGAAGGGCGACATGTTTCAGACATTCCTGCTGGCTGAAGAGTACCATCGTGAGTCCATGCTGGTCCAGTGGGAGCAGGTCAAGCAGAGAGTGTTGCACACGCTCCTCGGGGCGGAAGAGGACGCCCTGGACTTCAGTCAAGACGTGGAGGTACAAGATTTGCACCCAAAGTTTAAACCGCCTTTACGGTATATAATATTGCAAATTGCATTCCTTGTCTTTTGTAGACCATTTCTTTGAACGTGTGTCTATCATGGAAAAGGAACGTTTCCCAAAATAGAATACCATGTCCGCCTCCCACATCTTATAAATAATGAAGACCAAAGGATATGTCTATTTTTAGTATATTTTTAACGTTTGAACAGAGATGTCTGACTTTCTCGTCCGTTTAATATGGCAGCTTCAGAAAGCTTTGTTTTATTTTGTTCTCAATATGTCACGTCTGGTACCACATTTCTTAGCTTGTACTAACATTTTTGTTTTATCATTCAACAATTCATTTTAAAGATTGTGTACTCGTGTGCAACATATTTAGTTGGTTGTCACTGTTTTTGCTGTAGCCCAGCTTTGTGAGTGATATATCGGCACAGGGAAGGAGTGCTTTGGACAGCGTGGAGATGGCATATGGACGGCAGGTGAGTCAAGCAAAAGGACCTGCTTGTGTTAAATTTCACTTTTGGTCAAAGTGGAAAAAAATGTTGGCGGCGTAATCCCTGCTTATTCAAAATTAGGCAGGTTGTCAATATCAAAAGGAATATTTTGTATCCGTTCCATCATCTGCTGATTTTATAATGAATATAGCATTGTGATTTTCACCATCATGTGGATCAACTTGAAATGCACTCTTGCCTGATTGTTGAAGTGAAATGAGGTCAGGCAGACAGATCAAACATATTGATTGATGGGGGAAGCAGAGGAGGATTGTGGGTAAATTCGTTCTTCTCCCATTGCCTCTCCACCCTTTTTTTCCCCCCACTCTGACCTTCTCTCGTTCTGTTGGATCCACATCCTCACACTATGTGTCGCCACATTGCATGCGGCATCATTTGTCTCGTTTTCGTCATCTTTTTTGACGACCTCGTCGGCATCGTAATTGTCTTCCTGCTGTTTTTCGTGGTGAATCATTTCACTCGATGGCCGTGATGTTTTGCTTTTACTCTGGAAGCTGAAGATGGAACGGTATGCGTTATTTATTTAATTATTGATGGCGTGATTTCAAATGTGGCAATAAAATGTTATATTGGTTTTGCCGGCTGATGGGTGCGCAATCTCCGTTTTTTTTTTGCTTATTTGCAACTGTCGCTCCCTGCTGCAGATCTGTGCGTTCAACGAGAAGATCGCGAATGGTCACATTCAGCCGAATCTGGGAAATTTATGTGCATCTGTAGCAGAAAGCTTGGATGACAAGGTAAAATCATTTAAATGCAACTATCCCGCTTGCTTTTGCAATCCTGCATGTAGGCGGTTTTCATTAGCTGCCATTTTCCCTGTAGAATGTGTCAGACCTGTGGGTGATGGTGAAACAGATGACCGATGTTTTGCTGGTACCTGCCAAAGATACACTGAAGAGTCGCACTTCGGTTGAGATGCAAATGGCGTTTGTGCAGCAGGCGCTCGTCTTCCTCGAGAATAGGTGAACGTGAAATCTCTTCAGTTGAAAAAAAAATTCAACTTTAATGTTTGCTATGTGGTTAAATCAATGCTGATATGCAGCTGACTAAAGTACTTGTGTCTCCTATCTTGCAGTTATAAAAATTTTACCATGGTAACTGTGTTCGGAAATCTTCATCAAGCCCAACTGGGAGGGGTGCCGGGAACATACCAACTTGTACGCAGTTTCCTTAACATCAAGTTACCCGGTCCCTTGCCTGGAATGCAGGTAACACATGCTTCCAATATTCCATATATAGTCCCAGAATGATTTTTACATCGGAGCCACCGGGACCCCTCAATTTGAATTCCTATCGAGAATTCAGAGTCTGTTCATTTTGATAAGTAGTGAAGCTTTGTTAAAGGGGGGAACAGCCACTCTTTTTTTTTTTCAGTTTGTTGCAATGCATTCAGGCTCACGTCTGCTCATACCACAGGATGGTGATATAGAGGGCCACCCAGTGTGGGCTGTCATCTACTACTGTCTACGTTGTGGAGACCTGAATGCGGCCATGCATGTCATCGATCAAGTGCAGCACCAGCTAGGAGACTTCAAGACCTGGTTTCAGGAGTACGTAAACAGCCCAGATAGACGGTGAGGTTTTTCTTTTTTAACGTTTACACTTGCAGACGCACAGACTTCATTGGAGTCATATCTTGCAACGGAATGCTCTTCTCAGTGTTCCATCTATTGTGTCTTTGCCCTTTAGACTTTCCCCAACTTCAGAGAACAAGCTTCGTCTGCACTACCGCAGAGTACTGAGGAACAGCGCAGATCCCTACAAGCGAGCTGTTTACTGCCTCATTGGGAAATGCGATGTCAGCGATAACCATGGAGAGGTGGCGGACAAGACTGAAGACTATCTATGGCTTAAGGTAAATGATGTCTTTCAGTTCTTTGTTGGAGTGTTTGCTCGGTCCCAATGTAATGCAAGTATTGATCTGCTTCTCGAGTTGCCATCTACTGTCATCTGAGTTACTCTTGCGTGATTCTTTCTCTCTGCAGCTCAATCAGGTCTGCTTTGATGATGATGGCGGTAGCTCAACTCAGGACAGGCTGACCTTGCCACAGTTACAGAAACAACTGCTGGAGGACTATGGTATGTAGTGACTCTCGCAGTTTTTTGGATTGTATAGTAGTTACTATGGAAACTTGGATGCTCGTTTGACACAAATCTTCAGTTTTTAGCACATTAGAGATTGAAAATATTCCCAGCATTCAAATACAAATAACAGAGGTTTTCAACTCTCCTAACTTCTCTTGGTGCAACGTTAGCAAGCTCGCAGGTAACAGACCACGTCATGTGTTGGTAACTTTTCTCATCCAACATTCCTAAACTAAAAGGAAACTGACCATGTATCCGTAAGACACAAAAATGACAGCAGGCCCCGTGGTCCACCGTTTTCTCCCCTGGCTGTCTTTGCTCAAGGATCCTCCTGCATTCTGATAAGACCTAGGTTACGCTCAATAACACCTCAATCTTTCTCTCCCTCTTTCTCTCTCTGTCTGTCTGTCTCTCTCATTTTCTCCCACTCCTCTGCTCAGCACGAAGTGCAGCCTCAAGCCCCATCCTGTTTCCCCTCGGTGCATCGGCTCCCCCCGTTCGTTGCCTGGCACCATGTTCCCCGTTGTCCCCCATCTTGCTTCACAGCGGGACACGAAGCGCCGAGCTTTCTCTTTCGCTCTGTTTCCGCCAGCACTCGCCCGCCTAGCCTGGCCTCTCTCGTCACCACATCCTGCTCTGTCCTCTTTTTCTGTTATCCCTCTGTTTCATTCAGTCCTCTCACACTTGCTCCGTTGTTTCTCCTCCATCCTCCTGCAGATTTTCTTCCCCTCCTTTTTTTTTTACGCCCTCCACTTGTACATTTGCTCTTTCTCAAACACTCACCCTCTTTATCTTTCTTCTCGCTCTCTCTTGCTCTCTCTCTCTTTCTTTCTCTCTCTTGCTCTCTCTCTCTCCTTCTCACTCTCTCGTAGTGATTTTTGAACTAAAGCGCTGCCAGTCTGAGATAAGGCTATAAAATGGCTGACATAGTCCACCGTCTTCTACTCCTCAAACTTGGAGGCAGCAAGAGGATTAGGCGTTATAATTAAAAAGTAAACTTGATGACTAAGTACCTCTGCATTAGAGATTTTTTTCCAAAAGTCTTGTACTTACATGTTAGTTGGCATAGTCGGACTGTCAGAATGTGAACTATTAGATCTCTAAAGAATAGCTCATGCTGTATGTGTGGAACAAATTAGACATCCGTTTCTGTTTGAGTCAATTTAAAGCCTTGGTACATTTATAATTGCGTTCGAATGCTTACCGATGTCGGAGTTTTGCTGTGCACTTAATCATTAGGTCCTAATGGGTGCACATGCAGAGTTTGACGGAGGCAAGTCATTTTCACCTTCATTTACTGTTTCTCACCGTTTCTTCGTGCTTATTACAAGTGATGCTGAAGCAGCATGCAACCTAGTTTATTCCAATGTATGAAAATTAGAAAACATCAACACCATCTCTGGTACCGTATTTCCGCCCTCCCACTATATCAATCAAGTGCCCATGCAGTATTGAGATGCTCTTCGGTTTTGTGAAGACAATTTTCTAACTGAAGCATGTCTGCTTGCTCTACAACATTGTGTGCAGCTATTTTCATGTTCCAGGATATTAAGTACCCTCAGTTTACGAATGAATTTATGCTTGGGCTGAAAAATGAAGTAAATACTAATAGATGTCGTAATGTCATAGAACGCAAATTTCAAATTGGAAAGGCTGTTTGAAAAGAAAATTGTATCGGTCAGTCAGAAGGCTTTTTTTTTTTTTAAAGTATTATTTATTTTATTGTTTTTATTTATTTATATCATGGGTAGATGGTTCAGTGCCGAACCTATAAGACCACATTTATGTACAAAATAAGTCTCATAGTGCTAATTGTAATAAATTGATTTATTACTTGTGTTTGTTAGAAAAATACATGAAAGAGAATAATAAATAATGAATATCGTCACATCTTAAATTGCAGCCGTAAAATTAAGCGGCAACAAGTTTTTTATGCATATTTAATTAATGGTGCACTTTGTTTATTTCGAAAATCTCTTTTCTCTCATTCAACAGGAGAATCCCATTTCTCTGCAAGCCAGCAGCCTTTCCTATATTTCCAGGTCCTATTCCTGACTGCTCAGTTTGAGGCCGCCGTGGCATTCTTGTTTCGCGTTGAGAGACTTCGGAGTCATGCCGTTCACGTAGCCTTGGTGCTGTATGAGCTACGGCTGTTGCTGACGTCCTCTGGCCAAAGTGCTCAACTGCGTAAGTATAAGAAGATATAACCGGATGAGGGAAAAACAACATTGTTTTTTAAATCAGCATCTGTCTGCAGTGAGTCAAGAGCCCGGTGACCCACCCACTGTGCGCCGCCTCAACTTTATCCGCCTGCTCATGCTTTACACTTCCAAATTTAAGTCAACGGACCCACGGGAAGCCCTGCAGTACTTTTACTTCTTACGGTAATTTTCCTCAGTTATGTTTTTTTCTCCGAACAAATTCTACTTTTTCTAATGCATACAATGCATGTCTGCAGCAATGAGAAGGACCGCCAAGGAGAGAACATGTTCATGCGATGTGTCAGTGAACTTGTTATTGAGAGTCGAGAGGTGAGTGAAGTAATTTGCTTTCAATGTACCTTAGCAAGCCTAAACGACTAGTTTTCATCTGCGGTCCCTCTCTCTTGGATACTGCTCTATGGCTGAAAGCTAAAATAAATGGATGAAGTTGAAATGATGGCATCATTGAATTGGTAATTTTTTTTAGAATGGTGTTGAGATGGACGAGGTTTTAATTGCTGACAGATTGAATTGATAGCCATTGGAAGCCTCTGCAAATCTTTTCCAATTACTGCCATACGTAGATTAAAAATGTACCCAAATTTTTATTCAGAGCCATTTTTGTGATAATGCTTTGTCTTTGTTTTTTCCCAGTTTGACATGTTACTTGGAAAATTGGAAAAAGACGGAAGCAGGAGGGTAAGAAAATTTTCTCTAATCAGAATTTTTCCTTCACTCGAGTAATCGCTTTAGTCTCATTAACCTTAGGAATTTTCGACTGAGTACCAATCAAGTTTATGCGTATGACAAATGCATCGACATGCGCCTACATCTAATTTTGCCTCCATCTTTCTCCAGCCCGGGGTCATTGATAAGTTAGCCGGAGGCACCAGAGCTATTAGTAAAGTGGCCTCGGAAGCTGAGAACAAGGGTTTGTTTGAAGAAGCAGTCAAACTGTATGAGCTGGCCAAGGTGAGTTGCTCTTTCATCATGGCCTCGCTTTCTTCCAGAGCAGAGCTCATTTAAACCTTCCTATCGTTTCTTCTTGCCTGTGTTTTATGTCATCACACATTGGCCCTGTGAAGAATCCAGACAAGGTGTTGGAGCTGATGAACAGGTTGTTGAGCCCCGTCATTGCTCAAATCAACGCTCCTCAGTCTAATAAGGAGAGGCTCAAAAACACTGCACTAGCCATCGCCAGTAGGTCAGAACCCACAAGAAACTTGCACGGTGCACTTTGCATTTGATATCCTCCAAGAAAGCAATTGATTTTTCATCTCCACTTGCAGGTACCGCTCTCAAGGCATCGCAGGTGACAAGTTTATCCAAAGCACTTTCTACCTACTTCTGGATCTGGTGACTTTCTTCGATGAGTACCATGCAGGGCATATGGATCGAGCATATGATGTGAGCGCTTCAGAACCTCTCAATGTTTTTTGTGACTTATTTGCGAGGAGAAGGAAAATAATCGGCGCATTAAGTTGAAGTGTCATGCGAGGTTAATGGCCTTTATGTTGCCCCTGCCTGTCAGGTGATGGAGCGCCTGAAGCTTCTGCCCCTCAGCCAGGAAAATGTGGAGGAGAGAGTTGCGGCCTTCAGGAACTTTAGTGACGAGGTGATGAGTTCTTGAATCCAAATAGAAACATTGTGTTTCAGAAATGTTCTATAAGGTGTCTACATCTTCTACAGGTGCGTCACAACCTGTCAGAGGTGCTGTTAGCATCCATGAACATCCTGTGCACGCAGTACAAGCGTCTGAGGGGGGCGCCGGCAGGCACACCGGGACGAGCTCAAAGAACTTTGGATGACAGAGACACGGTATGTGAGCTCTTTAGGAAGTTGACTAAATTGATTTTCTTTAGTAGGGGGTTTTGCCAATAATATGGAACCTGACATCATAATTCTAGTTAGTTTCATGGCAGGTGAGGGAGGCACAGTTGAACCATTCAGACCTTTTACAAGTACCTAGCCGATGTTTTGTTACTCTTGTTCCTGCTTATCAACTGATGCTAAATGGCAATGTGGGTCAGACACATCCTATCTGGAGCTTCTCTTGTATGGTAATCTCCACTTGGTTTCTTGTGATCACAGCAGCTGCGCGGTCAAGCTCGAGCCTTGATCACCTTCGCTGGGATGATTCCCTACAACATGGCCGGGGACACCAATGGCAGACTGGTGCAAATGGAATTACTAATGAACTGAGCTGTCACTCACTACACACAGAATCATTAACAACAAAGGGGCCGTTTTGGTGACACCAACCCATTAGCACATTCTCATTTTCATCATTTCATTTTGATAAGGCAAACATTCATTGTGTTTGCATTTGTGTCTTGTGTTTCTGTTCGTAGTTTATTTCTTTTTATTCTTTTCCTATTGTGCTGTTTCATATTTGTACTGCCAGTTATTTGGAATTAAAAAAAAAATGTTTTCAGTTCTGTTGCATTCACATTTTTATTTTGCCTGTTTTATTTAAAACTGCTTTATTTGATGGCATTCATTTTCGAATGCAGTCAGGGTCTCTAGAAAAGAGATTCTGACATCCTTCTGTAAAACTGCTGGTTAGTCTCCATTTTTGCCATAGTCCCTTTTCTTTTTTCTACATGTCTTATAGGCTCAACTACGTCTCATTATTGGAGGCCTTATGGATTATTTATTATTATGGAATTAACTTGTAAAGAGGGAGGTCTGTGAGGAAAAATGTAATATCAGAGAAATGATAAATCTTCATTTTGTATAAGATTTTTTAGAGGCATGATGCTCATCGATTTTTGCCGCTCATGTTTTAAGACCAAACTTCTTTAGATAACGCTAGACTGACAGTTGTTCTTGAGCTCTTGTAGTCCACAGTCATATTTTGTTTTAAGTGAAGCCTGTCCCCTAGAAGTGTCTACATATGGTGAGTCTTCAGATCATCCCTTATTGCTTTTCTTAAATTCCATGATCTTGCAACATTGATAATGTGTGAAAAATCAGTCAGTCAGACAGTCAGAGTTATGTGCAATAATTTGCTGACAGCCTTCATTCTGGGTAGCGAAACCCCACTCCGCCATCCGTTCTACTATTCTGTGTGGCCCACACTTCGTGTCCTTCAGTCTGGCCTGAGAGAACACAGATGGAGTCTCGGTCTGTCAGTGCTGCTCCACATACTTTACACACGTGAAGTTCACTCGATCGACTGAGCCACTAACCACAATTCTATTCATATTGTTGTATTTACTCACATAAACCAGGCCTGGGATTATTTCAATCATTTGATTGGCACAATCCTCTTTTTGGGACAGCTTGCTACTTTCGACTGATGCAAGCATCATCCAGCAGCAAGTGCAGCAGAAGACGTGTCCCTTAGGTGTGTGTGCCCCAGCTGGTGTTGTGAATCAGGCCGATGACAGAGACCGCCTACAAGCCGGCTATTTCACAACACCAGGGTGGCACTGCACCACTGTCTACGAACACTGACTGCAAAAAAAGGAAAGGATCCACAATACTTTGAACAGAGAATGGCCGTTATTTTCTTTTGTGTATCATTAGTAATCCAAAAGAAGGACACACTACTGTATTTTCTGGACTACAAATCGCAGTTTTTTTCCCGTAGTTTGGCAGGTGGTGTTACTCAGGAGTGACTTATGTGTGACATTATTAACACATATCATTTCACATGTTTATATGTTCTTGGTGTTGGATTTTATCAAATAAATTTACCCCCAAAATGCGACTCATACTCCAGTGCGGTTTATTTATGTCTTTTTCTTCTTTATTATGCATTTTATGGCTGGTACGCCTTATACTCCGGATCGACTTATTGTCCGGAAAACACGGTCATTTGTATTCGTGTGCTGGTCAATAATTTGAATTTTTATGGGTCAATAAATTATAATCAACTACTTTGTATTTGAATTTTTTCATCCAGTCTTTCTTGTGTTTTAGTCATTTCAAAATATCCAAAATATTTTCACTTATATCAGTCAGAGAAACATCCACTACTATCTACTTTTCTGAAAGCTTTTCCTTTATGCACACTAACAGTTAAGATAATACAGCATGTTAGTTCCTTGTTGCTTTTAATAATGTAAATTGTCCTGCATGGTGGACAGAAACGTTTTAACAACAAAATAAACGGGGTATCATTTGTCAAATTTATGTAATACAGCTGACAAAAATGGACAGAAATCCAAATATTTTCATATTCAAGGCACATGACAGCAGTAGAGACTGTGTTTCAGGGTTGATCTTCTGCTATTGATGACCTTCAAAGCTCCCTCATCATTCACTAGCGCTCTAATAACCACAAATTCTTCTGCTTCTGTCACAAACAGATGGAAGACAGGCAATTATGGTGCTGGGAAAATGGCCCATATTGCCTCTAGGCAAGTGGCGACCTGTCTAATTTGGACACGTCGAGATAGTACTGTAAATCTGACATATGGCACATATCTGTTTACTTCTAGAAAGTCATCCTATTATTATTACGTATTGTTATTACTATTATTCCTATTATAGACCCTGCTGTATTACAGTATAATAAAGACAATAATTAAGTTTTTGGCACACATTGGTTTTAAGCACATATAGCATGTGAATGATGTGCTTACATGTGCTTTAAAACTTTGCGAATGTATAACTGGTTCAATTGGCTCGAAAATTTTGAAATAATTGGTTTTGAGAAAGGAGTAAAAAAAGATCGCTATCTCATGCCTCCAGGGTGACTGTGAATAGAGTACAGGGCGTGGTTATATTAGTACTGCATTTATGGTGATTAAGAAAAAAAAAACTTAACATCATTATTATTATTTCGTTTAAAATCATTATAAATCACAACATTTTGTTGTATGGCGACGTCAGTCATATCAGGGAGCGTGATAGCGACATCTAGTGGTCACTATTCCAATCACCCAAGGGGACGTGAAAGAGTCCTTGATATATTTTCTTTTTATAAATAAATCAAAACGATTAAATACATTTAATGTGAGAACAACTGAAGCAAAAATTAACTTGATAACTTTAACTTCAATAATTATACAAACCATTGAAAGGATATAAAAGTCAAAGTGAGTCTAAATTGATCACGTTAACCGCCATGACAGACCACAGGTGATTTTAATTGCAGGACGTCCGGTAAGGAAGAGGTGACATCAAAACCTAACGGCCCCGATTGACCGTGAATGAAAGCTTTCAAATTGGGCTTTAAAGTTGCCCTTTTACGAAAAAAAAATAGCACAACAATGTCTTTGAACAACTGTCAGGTGGGTGTGAGTTTGCCTCTTGTGTTATTTTGTTGCGGGAAGTAGCTCGCTAGCTTGCCAGGCTACCTCACCTGGGCTGCTAACCATTATGAGTAAGAACATAAGGCAGTTTTTGACATTTAAAATGGAAATATTTCATGTTCACGCTAGCTGGCTGTTCTCCTCTTGCTGCTCCTTGGATTCACCCACCACCAAGTAACAGGTAATTCTAAACAAATGTTAAGTGAAATGTCAGATGACGAGCATGTTAGCTTGCGCCAATGTGCTTTGTGCAAACAGGAATTTGCGACGTGGATATTTGTGCCACCAACCCAGAAAAGTGTGTCCTATCTAAAGACAAAAGTACCTGCAAGTGCGTGGAAGGGTTTTATGATGATCACTGTGACAAAGGTAGTCTGGTCCATTCCCCACGCCTTTTTGTGTGTTAGATCATCATTGGGACTATATGCATATTTTAATTTACAAGTTTCCAGCTCATGAATTGTTGAAGTCTAATCGAAACTCATTAATGTTTATTATTTTTTTGACATTGTTTTCATATTGTTACAGTATATCACTTTAACTACTACTAATGATGGCAGTCACTGGAGATTAACTAGCAGACTTTGTCCCGTCCTAATTGGTAAAACTGCATAGGAGCACTGTTTTCTATCCAGATAGGGATTTATATTTTGATAATTTTCCTTAACATTAGTACTATGACCTAGGATTGAATATTTTCCTTTAGTACATAATCTACTTGTTCAATTAATCCTGAGGAGAAAACAACTTTTCCTTTTAAACAGATGCACACATCAAAGTCTTGTGCACTAAAACCTACATGGGAGTCAGAGCACGAGAAGAGTTCTTCATTTATTACAACACGCCAGTTACGTCTTTGCACCTTCCCAATAAATCATGCAAAGCTTACAGGGAAGTTGTCAACAAAATTCCATACTACATGATCAAGATAGCAAAAAATGAATACATCGGCTGCGGAGGCCAGTCGCTAGAGGTGCGTCAATGCTGCAAAGTGTAACACTGGCTGCAATGAAATACAATGACTGATGCGAATTTGATTGTTTTCAGAAAAACTTTACACATGTCACATACACCATGAGTCTTCAATCAGAGCCTCAGGTCTTTGGAAACATCATCAGAGATCCAGTCATCAAGTTGGATTTCACATGCATTTATCCATTCATCAGAACGGTCAGCCTTCCTTTTCCAATTCAGCCCATTTCCAGGTAAAGTGGCTTCCATTATGTTTTCCCATTCTGTCTCATAGAGACATGTGCATTGTCAAAACTACAGAATTCAGCCCTTTTTTCTAACTAGGCATTTATTTCTTGCCAGAATGAGGACAGATGGATGGATGGATGGATGGATGGATGGATGGATGGATATAACCCACCTGGCAACTATAGTAACACTGGCACTATTTATAGTTGAGGTCATCTGAATCATTTCAGTCACTCTTCCGCACTTTGTCAACTACAGTGGATGTTGCTGATTTAGTTGTTACGACGACAGTTTAATCACCAATGTGACACAGCGGATGCGCCTTACATTATAAAATGTTCTATAGGTGTCTGTGTTTGAGATTCAGTGGAAGTACTGTGTGAGAAAGTGTTTTGCATCGGTTCATTTCTCAAGCGAACACGCAATTCAATGACAAAGTTCCGCTTGGCTCTCTCAAACAGCGAGGCGATGGTGCGTGTCGATGAGCTAGACGCCATCATCCGGATGATGTTGTACACGGATCATAGCTACACCACACCTTTCAGCAGCGCCCCCACTATCGAGCTGGGGGACCAGGTAGTTTCCAGCTTCACTTTCAATTCTGCCCGTATCACTCTGCAGTTTGGTTTCAATATCCTCTGTCGTGCGTTCAGGTGTATGTTGAGATTGCAGTGACGGAGCCCGCAGACTTCTTCCTCCTCCGCATAAACGACTGCTGGGCCACACAGAGTCAGCATCCCAATGCCTCGGAGGGATTGGTTCACAGCCTGCTTTTGAATGGGTTGACACATTTCTACACTGAAATTTTCATTCTTGATTTTTCATGAACGCATGTGTGTTTATGACTCCTCTTCCCCCGTATCTGTGTGTCAAGGTGTGCGACCGACGACACGGTTGGCTTCCATAGCCTGAACGAGCAAGCGTCTGGCCTTAATGGGCAGAGTTCGACCATTCACTACAGCTTTGCCATGTTCCGCTTCACAGTGGAGCCGCACTTATTCTATCTTCACTGTACCGTGCAGCTCTGTGACCCCGATGACAGTACATCCTGCACACCCGTGAGCTCATTACTGTCATCCTAGCTACTCAATGTCCATGATATATTTTCTCTGTATGTGATGGGCTGGGAGGTTACGTTTGGGGAAGAATGACTTGCAATATGATCATGTGTTTTTTATTTTAAATGAGTTGGGGGTTTTTTTTGCTTGCAGAACTGCAAATCCATCACTAAGCGAGAAGCAGTGCGAGTAGACTCCGCCCAAGGGCTCTTGTCTTACGGGCCCATCAGAATTGAAACGCCAGATAAACCGCTGTCTAGTAAGCAAAGTAATTTTTTTTTTTTTTTTTAATTATAGGTTCTAAAATAGCATGAACTTGAGTGTTTTGTGTATCCTTCCCCACAGATGTCGTGACCACTGTGGTGCTCCCTGTAGCAGGTGTCTGGGCTGTGGCCTTCATCCTCACTCTCCTCATCGCAGTGGCAAGAGCTGCCAGTAGGAAGGTTGTGCAAACTGACCAGTTATCATTTCAATAAAATGTCAAAACATTGTTTGATGCTTAATTGTCACAAACAGGGCAGCAAATATCTCACTTTGGATAGGCAAACAATGGGACATTTAATTACATAAATCATTAAACTCATTCTCTTAGCAGATGGAGGTTTCTCCTGTTGCTTTATTGTCAAGATCAGATTTTGGTGAGTGATCAGTGGACTTTTTTGCATCTTTAAGCTTCCATGCCTAAAAGTAGTCAAGCGCTTATCATTTCTTATACTTGGAAACTTATTTGTCATTGCACCACAATAGACTTGCAACCAGTCAAGGTGCACCCCGCTTCTTCTCCCAAGTCACGTGGGATGGGCCATAGTTTCAACATGTCATACCTCAAAATGACTTGTAATTTCTTTGGAAGCCAGTAGAGGACGATGTGGGATACTGTCCCCCCCCCCCCCCCCCCCCTCTACACCTTGTTTTTGAGCTGGGTGGGCTTCTCATTGTCAACCTCCGAACTATTTGTTTTCTCATTGCGACCTCCTATTTATGAGTTGTACCGCGCGTGAAAAACACTGACATTTTTCTATAAAAACTTGGCGTTCATTTTACGGCTGCATTATTTTCGTCGCAATGAAAGTCAGAGTTCAAGTTGATCTCCCATTTTTGTTTGGAAGTGAGCTGCAGAGATCGAAGGCAGATTATCATCAACACTGCACTATTGGACAGTAAAAGGGCTCAGAGCTGTCTTAACTTGGACCACACACTTATGGAATCCTACCGATTTACTTGTTTCACCGCGAGCGTGATCATTTCTTGAAATTTGATAGGAGACATTTGTTGCTTGCCTCAATGTGAGAGGACGCGAAAAGTTGCTGCTGTTTTGCCTCAATCTTTTTCCCTTGCTGACTGAAGAGTTGCATTCTTTGCTACACTGTACTTCCAACACTTCGCAGTGGACGTTGAAGATGATTTCAGCTCAAGAACCCCAGTGTCAAATCTTGATCATTTCTGTCTATTTACTTGCTCTGTTCCTTGGCACCACCGCGGCTGGTGTTCCGGAGCACGACGGCTTCAATGCGGAGGTAAGTGATGATCAGATTTTGTCGTCAAAGTTTCCAACTTGTGTTACTGCATTCCAAGCATGCTCACCATTTGACGTTCATTTTATTTACCAATTCTCTTGGGACTTGATTGTGGGCGAAAAGTGCCAATTCGCCTACCTGAAAAATTAACGTTACGCAACTCAACCAAGCCATATTTGCTCAATGTAAATATGCAATAATTCACTTGAAACAAATTTCTCATGAACTAGTATAGTGTATGTACATCAATTTAAGGCATGGCAGCTTTATATACTTCTGAATGTTTCACAATTAAAAACACATTTAAAAGCATTTCTGAGCAAATTAAAGCGGAAAAAAAATAATTTAAGACATTTTAAAGCTAAGTAAAAAAAAAAAAGTAGCTTACTAAAATTAATATAAAAATGTACGAAAGAATATAACATGCTTATCCTTTATTACTGTGAAATACAACCATGGTTGCATAATTGCGCACATCCTCAAGTATGAAGATGAACTGTTCAACTGTTTACATTATACAAATCACCTTCACATCAGACAATAATTTGACTTGACTGCAAAGAGCTACAAAAGTTGCAAGTACTGTAACATGCAGGGCATTGGAATTTAACAGACCGCCGTGCTCGGTATTTTCATATGTTGCATTTGATATATTGCATAATTGACATTTGCCGTGCCGTCAAGGCACAAATACATGTGCATATTTATTGGTATGTGTGTGGCGTTTGTGCTGTTGCCTCCATGCTGTGCACATCTGTGACCCTGACATGTCAAGAAAATGCCCGCTATGCTGTTTTTGAGCCCCATGTCTTGAAAGTCAAGCCTCATGGTGTTGCTTTCTTATCTACGTGGCTCCACGTGTGGTGCGTCACAGGTCATCTGGATGAGTGTGATCACAAATATGCCCAAGCACAACTCCGTAATATTTTCATGTGTTTCCTTAACATCTGTTTACATCCTTGTTTTTGGATCTCACTGCAGAGAAGGCGCCGCAATGTGGTAATATTATTGGAGGCCATCTGGTTTCTATCTGCATTTCTTTTTCCTCCTTGGATAGTTCTCCAGTTATTAAGCAATGGCTACTTTTCCATATGAACTTTGATGCTGATGCCTTTTAGATACTAACCAATCCAAAGGATTTGTCATGGTAAGGTGACCTCTCATTCTCCTTTCAGGCATGGCTTCGTCAATTCGGCTACTTGTCTCAGGCCAGCAGACAGATGTCCACGATGCAGTCAGCTCAGATCCTGTCCCAAGCAATAAGTGACATGCAGCGTTTCTACGGCTTGGAGGTGACCGGCAAGTCTGACCCCGCCACTGTCGCGTAAGATCCATATTCTTGCATGCTTGTGATGACTGTCATCTCTCATTGAAAACAGTAGCCATAAAATTGATTGCAGACATTTCGCAGCACTCGTGATGGAGTGCTTTGTCAGGGAAGTGCAAAAGTATTTTGTTGTGCAGCAATGATCGGCAACGCAAGTTGATCATGGATTTTATGTTGAGCTAAAATCTCAAATGTAGCTCATGTTTGTGCTGCCTTTGCTGCGTAGGGCCATGCGTCGACCTCGTTGTGGCCTCCCAGACAAAAAAGCCGACCTGGATGACGGCACGAGGAAGAGACGCTACGCTCTCACGGGACAACGGTGGGACAAGGACCACATCACCTACAGGTATGCGGCATCAACATCTGGCCCGCTGAAGGGCAATGCATGTATTCTGTATACCATTGAAAAATGTTCTATGTGTCAGTATATTGGACCAGCACATCCCGGCCTCCCTGGGAGCGCAGAGGGCTTTTGATGCGATCCGCAGAGCCTTTATCGTGTGGCAAAGCGCCACGGCGCTCACCTTCCAAGAGCTACCGGCTCAACGGGGCAACAGCAGCCAGGCTCAGCTCGCGGACATCCTGTTGTTGTTCGCCTCTGGTTTCCATGGCGACATGTCTTTGTTTGACGGCGAAGGGGGATCACTGGCCCATGCTTTCTACCCCGGGCCTGCAATGGGTGGGGATACACACTTTGATGCGGATGAGCCTTGGACTTTGGACAGTCCAAACCATCAAGGTTGGCGGGTTTCTTTTTTTTTGTCTCTGAATGCATGTAACCTTTATTTTGGTTTTATTTATTTAGTGTCGTATGACTCATTTTATTTGTGTTGATTTCATCTTGAACCTATTTTATCTTCTGTTTGGTTTAGCTGTCACATTTGGTATATTCAATTTACCTCAAGGAATTTACACATTGTTGTGATCTCACCATCTATCCTTCAGGTATTGACCTCTTCCTGGTTGCGGTGCACGAGCTCGGTCACGCTTTAGGTCTGGAGCATTCTGACAATCCCCAAGCCGTTATGGCTCCGTTCTATCAGTGGATTCACACGCACAACTTCACACTGCATGAAGATGACATCCAGGGAATACAGAAAATATATGGTGAGAAGAATCATTGATGTCCACAGCAAAAACAATATTTAAACCAAATGCTAAGCCATAGTGATCTGATCTAATAAGCGGAGGCAACGTGTGTTCTCAAACATTTCTGCATGTTAATGAACAAAAGTATAAGGCCATCAATTGTTTCTACTCATTATGTAACAGTGTTTTGGTCTCTTAGCAACCAGCATGGCAGCTTTTTCTCCAAAGCAGTCACAGTCAATTAAATGCGCACTAAGGCACTAAATGGAAAATCACGACTATTGCAATGAAGTGGGTGTTATATGCAAGAAAGATATGATCATGTCATAAATGCAACACAGGCAGCATTACTTTTGTTGAAAAGTGTTTTATAAAACTCCCAGTGTGTTAAAGTGGCACTTTCTTATACTTCCAGGTCCCCCTCATGTTACTGAGGCTCCTCCCAAACCTGGTGGTGATCCGGAACATGCATTACCCACCTCTACTTTTCCCACTGAAGACAAACCCACCCGTCCTCCTCCAGTTGATGCTGAACCGGACACTCCGAGCCCCACCAAAGGAAGCCCGCATGTGCCGAACGAACCCGAGCCAACCCCCGTCTTGACCACTCGTCCCGCAATCCCCACTACCACCCACCCTGATACAGAAGTCACTTCACCCACGAGAAAATATGTGCCCCATCTTCCGCCTACTCGCCAGCCTCCCAAGCAGCCGGATAACAAAGCCCCTGATATCTGTGATGGGGACTTTGACACTGTGACCCTTCTAAGGGGCGAGATGTTTGTGTTCAAGGTAAGCCATACTTGGATTGGTCAAATCCATTTGGAATGATAATCATAATATAATCTTTTCCTTTACCTGAGAGAGAGAGAGGAATATTTTCTTGACGTTCACACAACACAACCAAATTCAAGGAACGTTCATCACGTATTGTTTGTTCGCAGGGTCGCTGGTTTTGGCGTGTGCGTAGGAATCGAGTCCTGGACAACTACCCCATGCCGATATCTGTCTTCTGGGCTGGTCTTCCGGACAACATCGATGCAGCTTATGAGCGCCATGATGGCAAATTTGTCTTCTTTAAAGGTACAACCTCTGCATGTTAGGAACAAATTTGCCCTGTCAGCATCTTATACAGGACTCAACCGCTTTTTTTTTTTTTTCTCTTTTGCTTCATCTTGTCCGGCAAAGCTAAGCCAGCATGGGGCCGTTTAAGTGCTTCCCGTCAAAGACAACAGGCAGTGAAATTCAAACCTGTGCTTGGATTTAAAAAGATCAGTCACAAAGGAAACTGTGCAAACTCAGCATTTTTTTCTCTTGCCAAGCCTGAATTCCAAAGAGATGAGAATAATTTAACTCTGCCAGAAACGGATGCACATACGTACTGTTTGTCAGGTCTATACATTTACAATAATGCATGAGCTATGTATGTGAATGTTGGTGTGTTGCGAGTTAAGTAGATGTCACAAATGACGTGTGCACAGCTTGGCAGCTGCAGCTAGGCTCAGTCCAGAAATTGTCTCCTGAGTGAGAGCAGATTGCATCAGCCCTCTCTCCATTGCTTCACATTTTCCCAAGTTTAAAAGCACAACATTGTTTGCTATTTCTACTTAGAGAAAGAAGTATAAAATATCTCACTCAAATGTCGCATGTGCACTCAGATGGAACCTGGAAAATGTCCCCCAGCCTCGGTGACAATATTGGGCCAGACCATTTAAATGAGAAGTCAACTCCAGAATTTTAGTTCCAGTAGTATGTTCCATGCTGCCCCGCCAGTCCAAAGACTATATTTCGATTGATTAGTACTCCATTTGTGGAATACGAATTAAGCAAGAAAATCCCCTTCAATGAATCATTTGCTCAATCAGAGGTTGTACTAGACCTCCTTGTCCCCGCCCGAAGCAGAACACTTCATCAAACATTTGGGGGCTCTTGGAACAACGTTTGATTGCACAAATGCGTTTTTAAAAAAACGTCACAGAAACACCAGAATAAAACATGTCGCACACATTGTGCTATTTCTGGGTTTCTGCTGCCCTTTGATTAGGAAACTCTAGTTGAAGTGACTCCACCATCAGTTCTCCTCATCGAGTCTATCAATCTTTTATAGCACTCGTCCTCAGTAGGTTTCACGAGTGTCTATCCCAGCTTACTTTGTATTTTTTCCCTGCAGATGATGAATACTGGGTATTCAGGGAAGCGGATGTTGTGCCCGGATACCCGCAGCCCATTCGGCAATATGGTCAAGGTATCCCATCTCACGGCATCGACACAGCAGTCTGGTGGGAGCCGAATGGATACACCTACTTTTTCTCGGATGACCGGTATATTACACTCAATCCCTTTTAAGGCTTCTGCATACAATTGAGTAAGATCATCAGTATTAAAGTGAATAAATATCTGTGGGTGGTGTAGATACTGGAGATTCAATGAGGAGACCCGTAGAGCGGACCGAGACTTCCCAAAACCAATCAGCAGATGGGGAAAGATCCCTCCTTCACCCAAAGGAGCCTTCCTCAGTGACGATGGCGGTAAATGAGTACTTACACTATTGCGAACTTCCATCCATGACAAATATAGTCCAGAAGTAGTAAGAGCAAAGATGTCGTCAGGGAAAGAATGAATGTTGAATGTCAATGGAGATTGGTTAGGCTAGCGCAAGTGGAGCAAGGAGAATGGCAAGAGGGGGAAAGAATGAGCTCTCTGGTTTGAGGGCTGGCCAGTCCTTTGCTTTGGAAATTAGATTTGTGGCAGCACTGCTCTAAATGCACCAACTCAGTTATATGACCTTACGGACAAAGGATATAAAAATGAATGGATAGAAGTTACAGTTTATATCTTTGATTTGTTGATGGCATCTAATATGAATATGAATGCAAACTGCCTTGTGTTTCTCATGCAGCATACACCTATTTCTACAAAGGCACCGATTACTGGCGCTTTGACAACCACAAGACGGTAGCAGACAAAGGCTACCCACGCTCCATCCTCAAAGATTTCATGGGCTGTGTGGGCGTCCCGGAGCCCCAGCCAGACCCAGACATTGAGCCCAAAGCTGAAGACAAACCCACGAAGCCTCCAGACAGCGGGGACGATGCACACAAAAACGCAGATCGTGAAAAAGATACGACATCCGTAAAAGATGACGACGGCCCACAAGTAGATGAGGATGACCAAGATGTAAACGTGGTTGTGACGGTGGCCGACAACGGATCCAAGGTCATGACCTTGATTATGGTGGTGGTTCCTCTGGTGCTCATTTTGTGTATCCTGGTCCTCATCTATGCCATTCTCAGGACTCTGCAGAACAAAGAGACTCCCAGAGCGCTGGTGCACTGCAAGCGCTCGCTGCAGGACTGGGTGTGACGCACTTTCAAACCGATACAGTAGACACACTATTTTTCTTCTGCGTTGTTTTGGTCGGAAGATTGTTTTATTGTGGCCATTTAGCCATGCGTAATAATGCAGAACTTGTGAAGTGGTTACTATAGTGCCTGTGGAGCTCGTTTAAAATTTCCCTTTGTCACATTCATTTGATCCCATTTCTCAGATGCCATAGACTTATTGTGAAAGACACATGGCATAATAGGAATGGAGTGTTTTCAATTATCTGCAGCCATACAGAGATCGAGAATTGACAGATGTTTCTGCACTGATCACAGATCTTCTTTGCGCTTGACGTTTCTCTACTGTTGTTGTTTTGCTGCTGCTGCTGCTGCTGCTGCTGCTGCTTCCACGCCTGCGCCAGCACTCTGAAGCGCACGCTAGCAGGGGTCATCCTCCGACCAGCGCAGGAATGTCAGACAACACATGCCCAAATATCACATGATCTCAAAAGCCCCCAAAGAGACAAGACGCACTCAGAGTGCTTACCTAAACACAGGCACATAATACACTACGAGGTTTTTTTTTTTTTTGGTACGCAGACTCTCAGGCTCCAGCCTGCAGTCCTCCCACCAAGATGACTATTCAGTCCCCACCACGAAATATACAATCCCAGCGGAGCCATATTGTTACAGTATGGTTAGTGTTCACTTTTATTTACTAAATACCCCTTTGCTCTAACTTAAACCAAAAGCGAGATAAGCGTCCATAACATTTGGGAGTTCCGTGCGAACTGGATAAAGAAGAACCGACCGGGGTCTGGTTTTTATTAGGCCCACATGCTGAAGATTTAATAGTTTCGGGGCTTGAAGAAGGGAGAGATAAATGGAAAGGAAGAAATGAAAATGTTGAGGAGGAAATGAGAGAGAATGAGATGAGGGTTCTGCCAGATATTTTTCCCTGGAAAAGGAGGAAGGGGGAGAAAAAGGGAGGAGCAACGCTGGCGTTGTGCCTCTTGACATACATGATTTAAATCCCACTCCTCTTTTTTACCCCCAGTTTGTTGCCATTAGCGGGAGATGACTTCCTCTTCCAACTCCTCCCTTCCTCTTCTCTTCTTCTATCCACTTTTCTGCAAATTTTCTGCAGTTTCCATCTACATTTTATGTCCCACATGTATTCATTTTGAGCTACATTCTTCTCCAACACAAACCTGAAGAATTTCAAAATGTTGGAGCCCAGTCAGTACTTTTTGTCGATTTTGTTCTTCTCTGTGAAAAGCCGAAGATCACAGACTCAACTCATTTGCATTTGCTTTCTGTGGATTCTTCCCTCTTCATTGAATTTTGTTTAAAAGACCTACTTAAAATTTGTAGTGTTGTTCATGTGAGCAGTCATCCAAGTATTCCAAAAGTGTTCATGCATGTGTTTTGGGGCCTGCACAGTCCGGTGTGGATTTTGTAGAATACTGACAATAAAATTCACCAGTAAAAACAAAAGCACACCAGTTTCTTCCACCCCTCCCCTTCCTCACATATGTTCGTTATTAACCGGAACGGTTTCTTTCCATGGCTTCTTCAGTGTGGATTATATTTTTCTACCACAAGAGAGAGCCCTTTCTCACAATTGACATGGCAGGGCAATCTATTACTCTGTGCTTTGTACCAGACAAAATTAATAAATGTTTCATTTTAGATGGATCATCCAAGTAACCTGAGGCCTGTAAACAGTTTAGGTAAGTGGATTTTATGTCTTACTGCTTCTCTTGTACACTATGGGTAGTTTTATGTTGGTTGACCTGCATCTCAGTTTTCAGTTATTTGTTATGATCGTCAAAGGTGTTTAATTTTTGTCCTCTATATTTATTTATTTATTTATTTATTTATTCATTTGTTCACAATGTTCTGATGTTTCTATGGTGCGGTTAGCTGGGGATCAATCCAAGTTGTATACTGCCCGGTCACTGGCGGTGTTATAAGGGGTTCCGCAAGGGCACTCTAACCCCCTGAAGAATTTTGGGGGTTTGTAAAAAACAATTAAGAAATCCCACAGCCCTATTAAGAAAAACATCCTAGCTACGCCAGTGTGCCTGTTGTCCAAAATAGGTGAGGTTGAAGTTCACCTGCAACACATAATGAAAACAAAAAGGCTGTTTGAATTTTTGTTATTGTTAAAAAATCATTTTTAGTTTTGTTACATAGTATTCTGTGCTGTCTGTTTTGTGACGGCTGGTATCCCTTACTGCGTGACTTTGTGTCACAGTTAATCAGGATGAGCTCGTGTCACAGATCAGCCATTGCACCTATAGTGGCTTTCTCTTTCTTCTGCTTTCTTTTTCTTCTCCTCACTGTTTTCACAACCACACATGTGCATGTGACTTCCTTTTTGTCTTCTACTTATACGATAGAACATCCTGACATAACGATAGAACATCCTAACATGAACTATGTCCTCCATATTATCCAGATGTTGAGTTAAGATTGAGGCCAGTGATGGTGCCATCTTCCCGTTCTCACAGCTTATCCCCTGCTGAGCACATAATGAGATCTGCATCCTGCAACCTTATACTCCTCTTTCTCCTGGAAAGCACTGGAATCTTTCCAAGGTGACCTGCTGGACTTGAAGAAGGTCTTTCCACCTGACACACATGTATTTTTGCAAACTGTGTGTAAAAAAAGATGCATCATTAGTAGTTTAAAAGTGTAACTCATATTATATAGAGTAAATCTACACACAGAGTAAAACATTTCATGATCAGCGCAAACAAAAACACCTATCTTTTGGAGAAAGTAAAGCGTTACACATAAAACAATGAACTAAATTTGATATAAAAATGAGAAGAGATTCCCTCTATGTTAAACGATTCTATTAAGATTTGAGGAGGTTAAATCAAGTCTTTTGCACATATTCAGTATGCTAAGCGCGTTAGCCTTTTGCTATGCACTTTATAGTTCCAATAGATGCAGAATTCATATAACAAACTACTGGCCTATCCAATGGTCAAAATAAAGAATGGCTGAAAGAAGAATTCATGAATAATAGACAAAAGCCAATCTATAAAAAAGAAACTTGTGACAGGTGATTGAATTGGACACCCACAGCGACAACTTCCCTGTTGAAGGTAGCAACCGTTTTCATTGCTTAGATCGGATGACGTCCTCGTCACACTTTACTCATCCTCAATCTGTCTTCGAGGCCCAGATTGGGCCTTAACCTTCAAGTGGTGCTCCTTAATCCAGTTAGCGTCGAGCAGTCGCTGTGGAAAATCCCCAGAGAGCTGCGTTGCACTGTGGATCTCGCAAACACCAGGGACATGCTAGGCCACCTGTAGACCCTCAGGTAGGAAATGTTTACTTTGTTTGTAATATTGATGTTGATAATGATGATATTTAGTGCACATACCAGAAACTTAAGTATTTCACTTACCTGGTGCCCTGTTACAGACATGGATTATCCCAACATGCCACAATGGAGATATTACTCAGCACATGTGCAAATCTCCAGCATTGAACCCTTCTTTCAATTTGAGACCAATTTTCTTCCGTCTGGGAAAGCAAGATGCTTCCTTTTCACCACTTTACTGCCTTTTTCTGCAGGATTTACATGATGTGAATAGAAGAAATAATAAAGTGAATACAAACGCAAACATCTCCTTAGCTGCACCCAAGGGCTCTCTGTCAGTCATCTTAATTGAGATCATTATCGTAATTGAATCTTGACAAAGGACTTGTGTGCCTGTGTGTGCGTGTGTTTCAATAGGATGTTCAACTGGGTGGTGAAAGTGGTCCCTCATCCCCCTGGACCTCCTCAAACAGATGCAGATATCAAGACTCCTGCTGGGGTAAACACGTACACACACATGAACACACTTGACTCTTGATGATGTCAGCATTTTCCATCCACTTGCTCATAGCAAGTCAAAATTGACTAGCAAAACACAACTTTAATGATTTGAATACATTTAATAATCAGAATCTCTGTTAAACATCTGTAGCTAATTGAATACAGCTAGTTTGAACAAATTTCAATCCATAATGGGTGGTATAGATAAAGGAAAGTGAAAGACAGACACATTTTGAAACTCTTAAACGCATCTGCATTCACTCTTAACACTTTTCTCTGTGTTAAACAGGAACTCCCCAAAAACAAAGATGGTATGAATTCTATATCATGTTTAATTTTTTGTGTGGGTTATGATTATTCTAATACCAACTATCCAACACAGTCAAGAGTCTTCCACTGAAGGGTACAGGTGATGCTTCAGAAGACAGGTAAAAAATGTTTCCAAGTTTCTCAATGCTTAGCAATTTGCAAGTGTATATATGCATATGCAGTTTTCACGACTGTTTCACAGTCAGTCCCAGGCGGGAGTCTTAGGTTGGCTGTCCAATAGCTTTGCAAGCACCCTGCCTCAGCCTGCCGGATCACCTCACCTCGGCAACAAGGTGAGATGTTAAATACCATCCATTAATAGAACCTGATAATCTTTCAGTTGTACTGTTTTGATAAGACTAAAATGTTTGCACTAATGTTTGGGTAGGCATGTCCTGCATGTTTTCTATGTCTCCCTGTTGCTACACACCTGAGTTTCCTATTCATGCTTTAATGTAGCCACTGGGCACAATATATTAAAGAATGGATATTTAAAAAAACAACAACTCCGCTTGCAGGTAAATTTTGCAATTCAAATGCCGTTACTCCAATTCCAAAAAGAATTAGGGTATTCAGTTTACATAGACGATGAATTCATGAACAGACTTTCATAAACTTAATCATATCTGTTTAATAATCAAGCACATGTAGATGAAAACATCCCTGACAAATGTGGCATATATTTATTTGCATTACATGTATAATACAATCTGTTGTTTCAAAGAGGTGAGACGATTCTACCTGTTCATCATTTTACATGTAATATATTTTTATTTTCTCTCCACCAGTCTATTGGGGATGAAAGGTAAAGTTTGAACCAGCAAGGTGCACATTCTGTGGCTGTTGCGAGAAGCTGAATTGCTTGATGTCTGTGTCCCAGGTCGGGAGTGATTGGATGGGTCACTCAAAGTCTGACAAAGGTGCTCCCACAGCCTGACGAGAAGTATAGAGAAGACAACAATGGCAACGAAGAGGAGCACACAGAGGTGAGATGAAAATTTGCACTTTTTCTCCCAGAAATAAAAACAGCTTTATCCCATTTATTTTGTTGTATTATTATTTTAACCTCCATTTTTTTTTTTTTTTTTTGCGAGGGTAGTGGGGGTGATTTTTAAAATTGAAAGTGGATCATTCTGACCTGCAACGTGAATGGAAGAACATTAGAAGGGCTTTACCAATTAGGCAATTAACCTATGATTTAGTTGTGTCTGCAAGGTGTATGTGTTGTCCTCTTTGGTCTGACGACAGAGGAAAATGTAAAGAATGGCAACAATGGAAGTTACACTACATAAGCACCGACTGACAAATTCCCCCAAAAGTCTGTTAAAATGACTTTATTTCAAATGACCTTATTTTTTATCATCCTACACTCACAAAATCTTTTTCACTCAAAAACTTGTGTAGAACATTCTAGCGCAGGTTAAGCTTGTTCAAGTGCATATAGCAGCATTGATCCAAGCCAACTAAACTATTGACCATAAAAGTGATTTTCAAGATGTTATGAGGATTAAAACAAGGCTGTGTTGTTTTTCTGTGTTACAGGTGTGCGAAGTTGCAACAATGTTAGGTAAATTTTGACTTTGTCAGTGCAATGGATTGATACAAGCGATCTTTGTCCTTATGACTCGTCATTTTGAGATTACGAGTTGTGTATATTATTTAGCACAAGAAGATATTCTAATTTATGGTCATACTCACTGTTGTCATTTGATTGTTTTAAATTTGTAGCTTGGTGTTTTTCATACAAATATTTATTTTAGTCAATTATAACTTGACTACTGTGTTACGTTCAATTAAAGAAAAATATATATAATAATTCTCCAATTAAAATGTTATAATAATTTATACTCTAATGTCATTTGTTGACTACTTTTAAAGTAATTCTCCAGCACCCATGTGTCCAGATTATGACCCGCTCCCACACATCCCCGTCGTGGAAATGTTATCAGAAGAAGAGGCAGAGGAGAATGAGGAGGTGTTTCCCCCAAAGTGAGCATTAATCAGCTCTTCCCGTACATTTGCACCCATCACGGCAACAACAGTTAACTTGACTATAATTGTTTTTGTCTGCTGCAGCGTGATGATGTGGATCAAGCAGAAGATCCCTCAGCCAATTCTAATCCCCGCTAGTTCCGTGCCCATTGACCCGAAAGCCAAAAAGACTCCTCGCTCATCTTTGGACAAAAGTACATACTTTACATTCCCTGGTGGGAGGACTCACGTTTTGAACCTATTTGCGCGTCACATCTGACACCATGATTAGGAGGTCACTCACTTATTTTTTATTTTTTCCCCATTTCATATAATTTCTGCTGTAGTTCTTTCTCCACCACCTGAATCTCTAAGTGGAATCACACTGGACACTGATAACAAGGCCTCAGGGTAGGTTGACCTCCTTTAGTATCTTCCAGCATGCTTCATTTTGCCTTTTACATCCTTCCATTGTTTTCTTTTACACTTTGTCCTCATGTTCTTTACACTCTTTGTTTTCATCAATTTATTTTTTGCAGACTTCATTTCTAACGTCACACACCTTTTCTGCTTTACATACTGTACTTCTTGTTCTTTACTACTAGCTCATTCTTTACTGGAGTTAACGCACACGCCACAAAGTTTTATTTAAATCACATTAGTGTGTGATTACTCCCATTTAACATCAGTTTGAACGTGATAGGTTAGTGATGAATTACGGAGAGCTTGATTAGAGTGTTTCTCTTTAGGATGGTTGGCTGGTTTGTGTCAGGGCTTGGCTTGAAGCTCCCTCAGCCTGTTCTTCCAGCCCAAAATGACACCGTGGTAAGTTTTGACCCCCTCTTTTTTTGTTGTTGACCTCCTATCATGCATCTCTCAGTTCCTTCTTTGCACGTTGATTCTAACTTTGTGTGCTCTGCTCACAGGCCACAGCAGATGTTCTGAAGAAAGGTGAGTTGCACTTTGTACTTATACTCGGATTTAGACGATCTTTGCTAGCTCGATGGTTTCCTCAAAGCCACAATTCACAGTTCAGCTCAGCCAAGTGGTCCAGCATTAGTTGTATTTCTATTTTTCCCCCCACAATAAGCAGTAAGGACGTTCGGAGCTTAACTCAGTGCCTCTTCTCCTTCTGTTTTAGGGGGGAAGGCGCTGCGAGCCCCTTGAACAGCAGGAGGAGACGGCTGGGGGACGTTAGCGTCCTCACGCGTACATAGAGACACTTATCAACACTTAGCACTAAGCTTTGTGGCACTACTGCAGCTTTTTAATTCACACGCAATGATACGACGCAAGGCAGCTGGAAAATGTAACAAGAATATTCAACTCACCTGACTGTACTCAATACAGTTCAATATGAATGTAAAGCATTTGTTGAAAATTATTTTATGTTCTCTACCATTCACGGCCGCTAAACCCACATTATAAAATCTTGTTTTGAAGACTAAATTGTCCGTAGTTGCGAGAATGTGAATGGTTGTTTGTCCATGCGCATGAGCGCTGCAATTGGGCCGTGACCAGTTTAGGGTGCACCCTGCCTCTCGTCCAAAGTCGGCTGGCATAGGGTGGCCAGTGACCTTTGACACATGACACACAAAATACACTCCTAAAGCTCACGATTTATTATAAAAATTGAACTACATAAGTACATTTCCCACTCTTCTGACACAATAAATAAAATTCATGAATGCTTAATATTGTGGCAGCTATGCATATATTTCATCGTGTTATTTGTCGCACTACTTGAAAAGTATATTTTCATTCAAATCATGCTACATAATTAACCCTATTTATACTGAATGTTAGGAGTAATTACTGTCATGTAATTACTGTATGTGAATTTCATTAGACAGTTTTGTGCATGTCCAATAATTTATAAAAAGAAATTAAATAAATAAGGTGTTTTGATGCACTTGATTTGTGTCTTTGGCCTTGAACTGTGAAATGTGGCATGTGGAGGACGTGTTGTTTTGTTGGTGGGGAAGTGAATCATCCTTTCACTCTCTAATTAAAATATATGTGTTAACAAGCTGTCATGGAAATATCCCAAGGGGAATAAAAAGTCACTGCATGAGAAAGTGTGAGCCTTCTTGTTTGACTCACCTTATCTCACTGGCTGTGGCTTTGAGAGCATTGCAAAAATGTGAAGAATTCATTTTCCACTATGTTCTCTTTCCATACAAAATGACTCTGCCGGTCTTTCTTAGCCTCTACCAAACTCAATCCCGACATGGTGTTAGAAGACGTGGATTCAGACAGCGAGGGCCACATGACCTCAACCCACACACAGCAGAGCATAGCACAGAGGATTTCCACCATGCACCAAAACAGGTGTGCTGAGTCAAAGCAAGCATCCCACCCGGCTTTGGCTCCAATTCGTCAGGAGGATGCTGAGACCCAGACAGGCCGCTGGACACCGTTCATTGAAAGCATCAGGCGGGAGGCTGAGGATGTGGCCTTGGCCACCATGGAGGAACGGTAGGTTCTCATGAGGATCATTACTGTATATATAGTTTTTATTTAAACTAGTAAATTAGAGTGGTCTGATCCAACCTACCCATGAAAATTGTAAAATAATAAATAGGGTTGAAAGGAGACCTCAGACTAATCTGACGTTTCGGTGCATTGTTTTCGAAATAATAAATTCCACGGAAATATGTATGTCAATGACACGACTTCCAAAGTGAAGCATCTTGGATCCATTTTGAAGATGTTGTTTTTTTAAACGGTTCTCCACCCACTTGATTGTTTAATATTTAATATGAAGGGTGGCCTTTTCAGAGACCCAACTATTTGTATGGACACAATTGAAAACAGTCCCTTTAGTTTGAAGTACAAGTTGGCTCCAACCAATGACATTCAGCACAAAATCTTTGGTTAGTTTGCAGCAGGAGCGCATAGAGATGACCATCATGGCCGCAGAAGTGGCGAGACAGACGGCCGAGATGGCCGTAAGACAGCTGGCCAGCGAGGGTCAGTCCATCAAACTATCACTGGGGAGCCAAGAGATGCTGGAGGAACCCGACGCAGAGTACGTGTTCCTTTTCTTCACCTTGTGTATAGTTGACACATGACCGTCCTCAATGTTTTTTCAGACTGCAAGTTTTAGAAGAAGAGACACCAGTGACTGAGCAAATCATTGTGTGAGTTCAACAAGGTTTAAAGCAAAGCTTCCATTCCAAATCCCATAAGTGTCTTGTTATGTGCTCTGTGCACACGCTGTCACAGCATCACACCCTAGCAACCGCAGCTTCCCTTGGCAACCGCCCTCCCCTTCTTGCCTTCCTCTGTCCCCATGGTTCCCACAGTAACCCGCACACCTGCTGCCGCTGTTCTGTTTGGCCTGACACACAAAAGGGAAAAGACAGACATAAAAAGGAATATTTTGCTCCTTCCTTGGCTACATTTTAAGGACATCTCTTTTAATAAGCTGCAATCTGATGCCTGATGGATTTTTTTTATGAAAACAAATGCATCATGAACATTGGCAGATAAAGTGAGTATTACGTAAAACGTATTCAAACGTCGTCAATTGATGCTTACTTTCGAATCTTATAATAATATTTTAAGAATTCTATTGTAATATTCTCTGACATGATATGGCTAAATCATTTGTGACCACTGCAAATGGTACACTAATCCTGACTAAAGGTGGTGTAAGTCCATGTCCACACACACACTGCCTTATGTTATGTATGTACTAATTTGGATTTAATTATGATGAAGACCGAGGGAGTTGTTTATCAGCACGGTTGCTATGGATCTGGAACCTTTGGAGAATTACATTTTAAATTGACTTTTAAACATAGTTTTTAACAACCACAATTTATGAATGAACATTTATTAAGGGCAATATTATAAAACACAATTAGCAATGTTTCCAATGTCAAAAATAAGTAGTAAATGATCCATCTGTCCCTCCATCCACAGCTAGAAATATAAATACAAATACAAACAAAATAAGCAATACAACCAATGTAGTAAGCGATAGAGCTAGCAAATTTCAGTTTTCAACATGTGGACTGCACGGCACTCCTGCGATGACTTTAAAGGGAATGAGGGAAGCTGCTTTGATTCTCCACGAATCAAGTTTCTTGTTTTCACTCACACAACAGCGCAAGCGCTCATTTCTAAATGCATCGGCTGACAAAAATGCGACAAGAAAGAAAATTACACCAATTCCCACAGTTACAATGTCCTTTGCAGTAGACTTGCCCTGGGCACAAAAAATAGGGCCCCATGTTTTTGTAATAGGCCTAGGACATAATGGGGCTTTTTAAATGAAAAAGTAATGCTTTTTACCTGCAGAAAAGAAGAGCTTCTTGCTGTTGAAGAGCAGGAAGAAAGCAACGCTGAGGAGGAAACCGGCATTGAAGAAGGTATAGAGTAGCAGACATACAGTAATCCTAAATTGCACGACACACATTGGTCAGTAAAAAGACATCTATCATTTACATTGTGTTACATGCGGCCAATTTTTTAATTCCATGTAAGGAGAGCCGGAAAAGGAGGCAGAGCCACGAGGGATATCCCCGTCTCCCCCTCCGAGACCTGAACCAGTGAAGGTTTCTGAACCGGAGTGTGTTCAACAAGCAGTGGTCCAGAGCCGAGAAGAAGTTCCACAGGCTGAGCCTGTGACCCAGCAGCCACAGAAAGCTGACAAAGATATTCAAGGCACCAAGACTGATGAAAAAGTAACAAACACACAGTTTTAGCTCTATGAGAAACATACAGCAAATTTTCTTCTGGATATTCTTCCATCTTCATTTCCAATGCATTAAAGAACGAGGTGTCATAGAGCAAGATTGATTTGTATGCTTTGTCTTTTGCAGGAGGATGCCACTGAAGATGATTGTGGGGGTAAGTGGCGAGTATAGTCATTTGGGTGTGGCTCGTTTTTACACCAGCGTTGTGCTAGCAGATAGCAATGAACATCATTGATAGCATGCATTCGTAGCCCAACATTATTGCTGACGGTATATATCCTATGCACTTGTGTCCTGTGTAGCGCCAGTAAGCTGTGATGCATTTAAGAGCTGCCTGATGCGCATCCCTCACACTTCCGAGTGCCTGGGCAATATCAACGCCTTCTTCAAAGAGAACGGCATCTCCCGTGCCAAGATCCCCCCCATGCCTAAACTACCCGCCCAGCTGTCCGACATCACCAAGCATTTACCCTCTCTGCCGCCCGAGCTGCGCCAAGAGCTCTCTCAGATCCGACTCACGCAGGTTCCTCGTGACGTTGCCCGCAGTCTGAGCGAGCTCTTGCCCGCAGCCTCCACCGCCACCTCCTCGGTGGGCGCCGGTCTGACGGCGGCCTACCAGAGCTTGGCAAACATTCCTCAGAAGCTCTCCCAGTTTCCCAGCAGAACGCGGGAGTACCTCGGCAACATCCGGAGCCGCTTCAACAGCCTTATTCCTCAAGATGCCTAAGAAACGACAACAACAGCAAAAACAAAAGCAGGACTTGGAACTCAACGCTTTTGCTAAACAAGGCCCTCTCCCTCCTTCGCGCCATCAACTCCGCTCCCGTTCCCCATCTCCGTCCTCGCCCAATGGCAGCGCCCTTGACTTGCCAAATGTCCCCGCCTACCCCCGCCTGCCGCCGATTGTCAGCCCCCCGTCCAAGCAGCTCGACTCGCTGCCCCGCCAGCTTTCGGGTCTCTCTAACCCGGCCTTCTTCATTGAAGATGACTCACACATTTCGCCAATAAGACGCACAGGTGAATCAGTGGACCTCAAAATTGAGCTCCTTAAAGTTACTTTTGGACTAGGTTACTACAAAATGTTGGTTCATTGAAGCCCCTACAATAAGGATAAACACTATATAGAAAATGAACGGACGGTTAGCCAAAATGTATTTTTCGTTTCTAAGCCAGCCTTTTGAAGAGTTCATCTGGAAAAAAAAGCATAATGCTATTGTGTGGGACCAAAAAAAAAAAATCCAGAAACAGACACTTTCACCAGAAGAAAATTGTCCGGCATCCATCTTTGTACTTCTACTGCACACCTCTGTTGTATTATAACTGGATTTATATTTATGTTCATTTTTTTCTGCCTTAATGACATCAACTTGTCTTGTTTCAGCTCATTCGGCCATATCTCAAATTACCAAACATAATTGCAAAATGATGTTGTGAATTTGTATCGATGAACTCTTCAAACCATCTTTTTAATCTTTTGATACTGCTTTAGCTCCTTCATACTGGTCTAGAGGAGACATTTTGGATTTAGTAAGGGAGGCTCATTTGAATGGGATGATCCAGATCCTTTATGAGATGAGCTATCAGAATACAATTATAGATGACCTAATTCAGAGGTCCTCGAGTATTCCTTTCCAATTAGCTCTGCTTTTGGCCTGCTTTGCTATGAGCATTTGTGTGCAAATCTTTCTCTTGGCTCTCCTTTTTAACATCTTTCTCTGAAAACTTCCACAGATAGTTCTCGACTCAGCCTCCGTCCAGCAGTCAATATCGAGGATGTCGACTCGCACTGCGAGAGCGCCGCAGAGGGGAAGGCGGAGCAACTCCTCACCCCGCAGGATCCGAGACTAACAACCCTGACTGTCCCCGTCACCCCAGCAGGAGGGCGACCAAGGTAAAACTACTTTTTTTGTTAAATACTGTTATTTATGCAATAGTGGCACTTGGCATTTTTATGATAAAAATATGAACTTTTTGTATGTTTTTTATCTCTCTATTTTGCACCAGCAGCAAAGGAGATAAAGAGTAAGAAGGTTGCATGGAGTGTTTGGATCGTAGTGTTTGTTGGTTCTCTGCAATGTATATGTAATCAATGTATTCCTGCAGTGTGTGTGCTAGGTTCACATGAATGCATCACTGTTTGCTTATCTGCAAGTGAAACATTTCTGTCCACAATCAAATGATAAGCAAATCATGGGATTTCAATTTTGGCGCAATGGTTGGAATGAAATGCTTCACATTTTCCTGTTGTGGAAATTGTCTCTTCCGCCCTCTACTGTCCCTTCTCCTGTAATGCTGTATTTGGTTTACTAAGTGTCCTGCAGATGTCATTGGGTCACTTTAAACAATTTGTTTACATCTTTAAACAATATAGTAAAAGTGCAAAAGGTAAAAGAAACATTAAGGTTCAGGTGAAATTCTAGAAAAAACAGCAACACTCATGGTTTTTGCAGAACACAATTTTGTTGTGATGTTTTAGTTTGTTAAAATGACTTGTAAAGCATCTTGTGCTGTTGTTGTCATTTGTTGTGATCGTGAGTCCGGAAAAAAAGTCCCATTGTGATTTTAGCCACTATTGATCACCATAAGGAAGCAAAAGTCAATAAACAGATGTGTCAGCCCTGCATTTTGGCGACTTCAATCTGTTGACAACATTTAATCTTTTTATCCTTATTTGATTTTTGTCTCTGGATTTTTTCACGCTCTCATTACTGTTTCTCAATCTTTGCTCCAATCACGTACATTAGTGGAGGAAATCGTAGGACTGTCCGCACAAAAATGTAAGACCTTTGATGATCCATCTTTCTCCTCTTCCATTTGTTTTCTCTTTGCGCTGCATGATCCACTTCCTGTTGCTCCCTCCCACTCGTTTCCATCCATCTTACAGTGTCTTACAGTGTCATAGTATGAAACAATAACTAAACAATTTCTAACTATTCTCACGTAGTAGGAAGCTGCAATCGCAAAGTGAAGATGATGAGGAGGAAGCAGGCATCCCAATCAGAGCCTGGGCCAGCCAGTCCAGCATCCACAGCTCCGATGACCCGTGAGTACCAAACAAACACGGTCGATACTGTAGCAGGCGTCCCCATGATGACGTGCCTCGATGATTTGAAAGCTTGCGAGAACGTCCGTCATCGTCTGCCAGTCAGACCAGCACGGTGGTCAATGAGCGTCTTCAGGAGCTGGTCCGCATGTTTAAAGAGAGGACAGAGAAGGCAAAAGAGAAACTCATAGACCCTGACAGCTCTGACGAAGACAGCATCATCCCCTGTGAGTGTGACATCAAAGTGTGACCCCCAGCATTCTTCGCTCATGACCTGTGTCCCTTCGCCAGCTCCTCAAAAGGCCCAAGCGCTGCACCCCGCTCCGAATACGCAACGTGTGGACAAGGAAGTTTCTGAGGAGCCCCCTGGTCCTTCAGGAGGAAGAGCCGACAGTGAGCCAGAGGAGAAGTCCGAGCGGCAGGTGAAATCCCCTCGACGGACACGAGCCTTTGTGCGCTTCCGCTTCCCCGCCAGCATCGACCCTTTCACCAGTGAGGATGACCCCTCTCCCTACTTCCTCACCACCATTGTTCCTCAATGCATTATTAGCATGCTTTAGCTTAGCATTGGCAAAAGTTCCAAAACAAGATCCTGCTTCTTTGTAATGTCATGATTTTTTGTCTCAATCTCTCCGAGCATCTTCCTTATGTGCATCTTTCCCCCCAGATTTAATGTATGTCCTGTGGATGTTCTTGGTATCTCTGGCGTGGAACTGGAATGTGTGGTTTATCCCAGTGCGTTGGGCTTTCCCCTACCAGACATCAAGCAATATTTATTACTGGCTGCTGACTGATTACCTTTGTGACCTTATTTACATCCTGGACATCACCGTCTTCCAGCCACGTCTGCAGTTTATCCGAGGAGGGGACATAGTTGTGAGTGCCAAAATATTCCTCTAATTAATTGCTATCCCATGGCAAAAATTCAATGACTTTCACTTGATTATGTTCTGAGTCAGCCGTGAATATTTTTTTTTTTTATCATCTACATTCTACAATGTTTATAATTATATATGTTGTCTTTTCTGAACAGTGCGACACAAAAGAAATGAGAAAGAATTACATGAAATCCAAACGTTTTAAGGTAAGTTTATTTGTTAAGACAGTGTGTTTAGTCATAATGGGCTTTGTGTATTTGTCCGAATATATATGCAATAGAGATGCATCGATTAATCGACAACTAATTGATTAATCGACAACTCATTAATTGGCAACAAAAGTAATGGTTCAGCAAAGGGAGTAACAGCTCCATTAATTTCTCACAATAATGTATAGTTATGCGGAGAAACTCTTCACACAACATCAGAATTAATTATGAATATTAGATTTTTTGAATGATATTCATTACATTTAATATGTGTTTTTCAGTTTGATGTGGCTAGTCTTGTTCCGCTGGAGCTCTTCTATTTTAAAACTGGCATCAACCCTCTCCTGCGCCTGCCCCGGTTACTCAAGGTGAGTATTGTCCTTTAAAAAAAAAAAAATATATGGACAAGAATTGTACTGAGATTAATAGTGTTTTGTATTAATGATCACTAGCTCAACTCATTCTTTGAATTCAATGAGCGTTTAGAGGCTATCTTGACCAAAGCCTACATCTACAGGTAAGCTTTCGTGATCTCATTGTTAGTCTTCAGCAGTAATGTTGGACTCCTCTTAAAAATCAAAGTCTTCTCTTTTGTGTTTCAGGGTGATCCGGACCACCACGTATCTCCTCTACTGTCTCCACTGCAACGCCTGCCTCTACTACTGGGGCTCTGCCTTCAAAGGACTGGGTTCCACTAAGTGGGTGTATGACGGCAAAGGCAACAGGTTGGTGAAATTGATGTTGCATGTTTCATTTGGCTTTGCAGATGAAAGACAGCAACCAAATACGTTAAGTTGATGCAATCCTTGCTGGAATGTCTTTTCTCCACAGTTACATTCGCTGTTACTATTTTGCGGTGAAGACCCTCATCACTATCGGGGGGTTGCCAGATCCCACTACCCTGTTTGAGATCGTCTTTCAGCTCATCAACTACTTTGTGGGAGTCTTTGTCTTTTCTATCATGATTGGGCAGGTATGTTAAAAAAACAAAAACAAAGTAGCAACACAAAGATATAAAATGAAGGCATTTGCACCCCCCCCACCCCCCCACCCCCCCACTCCCCGCTCAGATGCGAGATGTCGTTGGGGCAGCCACAGCTAGTCAGACAAATTACCGTACCTGTATGGACAACACCATTAAATACATGTCTTCGTATCGCATCCCCAAAGATGTCCAGAACAGAGTCAAAACCTGGTACAACTACACTTGGCAGTCACAAGGCATGCTGGGTAAGATCATGAGCCCTTCAAATCACATATAAATTCAGAGAGCTGTCTATTAACCCCAGGCTAATGATTTAGCCAAAATATTAGAAATAGCTTTCAATATGATGAGTGCACAACAATATTGAAGATGTTTTAAATGACTACAATCAAAAACTGACCATTATTAAATTTGTAAGGCACAATTTTGAATCACTTTGGATTATTATGCTATGATATACTAATCGATGTTCTAACACTGTCCACCATTCAGACGAGCAGGAGCTGCTGACACAGTTGCCAGATAAGATGCGTCTGGACATCGCCATTGATGTCAATTACTCCATCATCAGCAAAGTCCCACTCTTTCAGGTCGAAGCCTTTTTTTGGATTGGTGGTTGTGTGTCATAGCAATAGAAATAAATGCAATGCAACAGTCCAAGTTAAGTTAAGTGTGATTCTTTTTGACAGGGTTGTGATCAACAGATGATCTTTGACATGTTAAAGAGCCTGCGCTCAGTTGTTTACCTGCCAGGGGATTATGTCTGCAAAAAGGTACGTTTTGCAGGGGTTTCCAAACATATGGGAACCTTTTCAGAAAATGACTTAGAATATTAATGAATAATGTCTTCCGTGTAATTTCCAACATTTGAATTTGTTGGAAGCAAGTGCATGTGGCAGCTACGTGTGTCTCAATTGTGAATGGTTTTCTGTCTTTACGTGTCATGTGATTGGCAGGAGATTCCGAGATATCTTTCTCGGGTTGAGGCTCCAACTGTTGCTTAATACTTTTCAGTATTTTCCTTTTACCACGTTCCCCCTCAGGGAGAGGTCGGTCGGGAGATGTACATCATCAAAGCAGGCGAAGTGCAGGTGGTTGGTGGACCGGATGGGAAGACAGTTTTTGTCACTCTCGGTGCTGGCTCAGTCTTTGGCGAGATTAGGTAAAGATGTTTTGAATGTGCTTTAAAAGACGCAAGCGTGTATTTATTCATCTATGAACTCTTCTGTCTCACTTTGATTGGCAGTTTACTCGCAGTGGGCGGGGTCAACAGGCGCACGGCTAACGTGATCGCTCACGGCTTTGCCAATCTTTTCATCCTGGACAAGAAAGACCTGAACGAGATTTTGGTCCACTATCCTGAATCCAAGAAACTGCTGCGTAAGAAAACCAGGTATGCAAAAGATGGGTCAGACACTTGCCCATTACACTTAATGGAAGTGAAAATGGCCATATTTTACTGAGAACCATCAATTCATTACCATAACTGAGTCCTGATGTCCTCTCAAAAGGACATATTATAAAAAATAAATAAAAAGTAAAATAAAAAATAAATAAAAACATGTTTTGCCGTTTGTTTGTTTTTGTACTGCATACATTTTTTTCCCACCCCTAAGAATTATGTGGTGTAAAAAAAATAGATTAAAAAACTTTGTTTTCTTTGGGTCTCAGGAGGATAATAGGTCCTTATTCTGCTTCCATTTCTTCTACATTATTTTCACAGTTGGCAAGTACTTTTGTTGCTTTACTGCCACCTTCTTTAGCATGCTATAAGTATTCATAAAAAATATTAGCCAATAAGAGATATTGCCAGAAAAAACACAATTAGAAAACAGAGATTTTGGGTGCCAGTCAGAGCTCTAATTTTATTCTACATGTAGGACCTGAGTTTAAGGCACAGGGCCAGTCGAACTATGAAAAAAAGTGCAACTAATCTAAAAAAAAAGAAATCTTCCTGTGCTGTAAGTCAAACATGCTTTTTGCATATTCTTTCCCCACAGGAAGTTGCTCACCAAGGAGAAGAAACCGGATCCCAAAGAGGAAGCCAAGGAGCCTGCCAAGGTCCAGGTCACTCCTGTAAGGCCAGAGACTCCCAAGCTGCTAAGAGCTGCCTTAGAGATGACTGAGAAATCCACCGGACTCAAAGGAGCCATGGCTCAAGTTAAAGACAAGACCAACAAGTCTAGCGTCTCGCTGCAGGTCGACACCGTATTAATACCGCATTTCGTAATTTTTTCCGTATTTTGATTCAATCCAAATGGTTTAACCTCGTTTTAAATTTTCAGTGGCGTCTTAGGGTATGAGTGACACGATGAAAATGTTTTGAGACGACTAAAATGTTTCTCTGCTCTCTTCCAGGCATCCATCTCGTCCCCGCTTCCATCCCCCGTCTCCACGCCCTCAGTCACTCCCACCAGCTCCACCACGTTTCTCTCCACGTTTGCCTGCTTCAACGACAACTCGGATATGTCGCTCTCTCTCACGGAGGATGTGCTGCCAGTGGATCACAGACAGGAGTGTGAGCGAGAGGAGGAAGAGGAGGAGGGTGGGATAAAGGTGTGATGGTAATAAGAACTGTTGGTCAAGTCAACAAACAAATATCATGCTGGTGCACACAAAGGTCAACTTTGAGGGCTTATGACTGACAGTAGAGGGCATGCTGGAGGCGGAAAGATAAAGGACAAAAACTATGTTATATCCTCTTTACAATGCAGTTTATTCAGATAATTCTATCATGTGTTGGCAGATGAATCCCAATACTGCTTTGAGTCCACTTCACTGAGCTGCATCATTATTTGGCCAGTACATGAGCAACAACCAATGTCTTCTTTTTTCCAATATGGTGTTTGTTTTTGCTGTTGTTGAAAAGTAAATGTTTACTTTTTTTTTTTTTTTTTGTTAATTCAAGTTTGCCTTACTTTGATTTTGTGTTGATGTCAATAGCTTGCACTGCTAGCGTTTTATCTTCTTAGGTGATATACAAAAACAAGTATGCATGTGTATGAACATAGCTTTCACCATATAAAAGGAGGCTTTGAGATACTATTATTTTTTTTGATTTGTAAAATAATGTGTGTATGATTGTTTTTGGAAGGATGTCCAATGTTAATGTTTAAATGGATATGTCATATAATGTGAAAACTAATTGTATAGATGCTTTAATTAATACAGTGAAAGACCAGTCTAAAAAGCAGATTTCAATCATTGTAAATTATTACTCATTGGAGTGTCTGCTTATCATCCTCATTGTCGTCGTCATCATCATCATCATTATATCATTCACATATATCATGTATGATTGTCTTACCTTCTAATTAAACATATTCAGCTTTCACAAAACCACTATTGTTTTAATTTAATTCTACAGTTCTACTGCTATTATTTCTGAGGAAGTTAATGCCGGGGAAAACGAAGGGAAAACAGTTTCACAGCTTGATAACAGAATTCGTTTTGAATTATGTCATTGCCATTAATTTTTTGTTTTTTGCAAACAAAGGGGAAAATTGGTTAAAAGTGTGTGCGCGTGGTTCAAGCATGTTATTTATTAACTTGCGTTATTATGAGTGGGGTCACTCGGTTATTATTACGAGCGTTCCCGGCGCCCCGCCCCTGTGACGTCACAGCAGAAGCTCAGCTTATCCTCCTGACTGACGAAATGTGGTGCTTGCGGTAAATACACGGAACAGCCAGTAGCTTCTTCTTCTAACCTGGCATTTGACAGTTTGCTATTGCCACGAATTCAGTCATGCCATTAAATGGTGTAAAGTCGACTTTGTTTCCGTGCAAGCCTAGCTGCATCGTTGAAGCTAGTTAGCTTGCTTAGGTTAGCTCCGCCGTGATGCGTTTAAAGGTCCTCCGTCCTGTCTCCTTAACATCTGACTGAGAGCAAATTGCGAGATGGAAGGCTGGGATGAGGAGGACTCGCTGGAAGCACCTGAGTTGCCTCTGGAGGTCAGGCAACTTTATTTAAAGAGTAGCAAACATAGGTCCCGTGGACGTTTGGTGTACATAAACTTTATATTGTAACTGGTCAGTAACGACGTAATTCTAACGAGTGTTTAAAAATTCCGACACAAATTGAACGTCACACTTGTGAAATTAAGTTTCATTTTTACACCCTTTATTTTAATAACTTTAAATTTCACCTTGTAAAATAAGGCTTATATTCTTAAATTATGTCTCAATTTGGCCTCTAATTGCATCGTTTGCAATATCCTAATTCTATTTTCCTTGTAATATTTTCTAATATCACCAAGATGTTCTGTTATGAACAGTTTTTTCTCATAAAATTACAGTTTTGATCCTTGTAGAATAAAACGTTTGCTCCATCATTTCACAACTTGACTCTTTTACGTTTTTCTCTCTCCTAATATTATATACTTGTCAAAATTAGTATTTATTCTTGTATTACTATTTTAACTTTTAGAATTATATTTTTTCCTTATATCTCATTGATTTTATTCATGTCGAATTATTTCTTTCTGATATTTTTCAGCATGACTCTCATACTAAATTCAACAGGCACTGTTTATGCTTACTGCTTCACTAAACATTACCAATGCAATGTGCTCCTTTCTAGATTGTAGTCTACATCCTGACCTTCCTGCAAACTCCAGACAGAAAGGAAGCATCACTAGTTTGCCGTAGCTGGTACATTGCCAGCCAGGACTTGTGTTTTCAGGTAATTCTTGCCACATCACTTTAATTGAATTGCACAAATTTGCACGAATATTGGTGTTGTTAAGCAAAGGCCTGTACATGCAAACCAAACCTTTTCGATGTGTCTTTTTGTGTGCAGAGGAATGTCACATTTTGCTTTCCAGCTTCAGCCTCATCCCTGGAGCTGGTCAGGAGTCTTGGACAACGGTCACGCTGCAGCCTGATCATCAAACAGCTCGATGGGTTCAGCTTGTCCAGGTCGTTGCTGCAGGAGGTTTGAGGGGGTTTTATCATCACAATAATCTAAAGCGGGGAACCCTGAATTTTCGGAGACGTCACTTCCAGGATGTGTCTCCGTGTTCGATCTCTCATGTGTCGCCTCACCCCTCTCTCCCATCAGGTGGGCACAAGTGTTGGCTCCAAGTTGGAAAGTTTAGCACTACCTGGCAGCAGTGTCACTGAGGCCTCCTTGTTGGCTCTCCTCCCTCGTCTCACTTCACTCCGCAGGCTTGACCTAAGAGGCCTGGACAGCCTTTTCATGTCCGGAGCGTTCCTCTCCAGGAAGGAACACAGACAGCAGGTTAAATCTAATAACACTACAACCACTCAAACATAAACTTCTAGGTATCATTATTGCGATATGTTTGATAGAAGTCAGATATAAAGTAAACACTTTAGAGTTGATATAGATGTCCTGATATTTATCTTGATTCAGTTGTTGGTCTTCCACCATATCCAAAATCTGTTTTTCACTGGCTTCCAGATCAAGTCGGCCCTGTGCGGCCTTGAGGAACTGGACCTGTCCGACCTGCGCTACCTCTCCGACCTCACCTTCAATCGCCTGACGGGCTGCACACCTCGCCTCCGTCGCCTCTCGCTGGCTGGCTGCCACATCGCTTTTGAGTTTGACCCCTACAGTGGCTGCCCGGTGGGAACTGTTGAGGTTTCCTCTGCACTCCTCTCACTCAGGAACCTGCGCAAGTTGCTCACGGAGCAGAGCGCCACCCTTGTTGCTCTGGACCTCAGCAGAACCTCGGTCACCCCTGAGTCCCTTCGCACTATTGCCCAGGTTAGGAAACAAAGTACACGAACATATGTGTTAATTCTGTCTAATCTTCGCTCGAGCACTACGATTAGGTCTGCGTTATATGATTTGTGTTACAGGTTGAAGGTTTGACTTTGGAGGAGCTGTGTCTGCAAAGTTGCAAAGAGCTGACGGACTACTCGGTGGAGGTTCTGGTAAAGCACCAGCCGGGCCTCCAGAAAGTGGACATCAGCTGCTGCACCGAGCTGACCAGCAGGGCCGTGGTGGCCGTAGCGCGAGGCCTGAGCTCCCTTACACGGCTCTCTCTGTCACGCGACTGGAAGATCACTGAGACAGGTATCCATGTCAGTATGTGATATGGTCATTTTAAAGACTCGATGTTAGTATGCTAAATGTAAAAACTCTAGGCATGTCATGCAATCTGCAGGCTTGGCCGACCTGGTGTCCATCCCATCACTGCGAAATCTGGATCTATCCGAGTGTCTCCATGTCGGCGGTGTGGAGATGGTGAAAGGCTTGTCACGATGCCTCTCTGAGCGAGCGCAACTGGAGAAGCTCAACCTTCGGAGCTGCACTTACATGCGGGTCCGTTGTGGTTCAGTTTGTGTTAATGGTGGCAGCTCGGCGGAATAGTGGTTGGCAAGTCTGGCGCACAGTCGAAGCCCTAATGAGCACTGGCGAAGCCAAGAACGTTTTCTTGGAAGGATAGCTCAGTGGTTTCATAAAATGTCATTTTCTTTTTTTAACAAACCAAAATACAATCTTCAGAAAACGCTGATTAACATTCATATGTTCTCTTGGATGGATGGGTGGAAATTCCGGGAAAAATCCACCCGGGGTTGGGGGGTGGGGGTTGTTTAGTTTCACCCCCCCCCCCCCCTCTAACTCTGCCACTGCTAATGAGGATACACTGCAGAAAGTCTATGGACAATAAAACGTTCACTGTGTCTTTTGTTAGGATGAGGCTGTTTTCACCCTCACGCAGCTTCTAGGCAGCACGCTACGTGAACTGGACTTGACCTCGTGCGTCAATGTGACCGACCTGTCGGTGCGCGCCATTGCCACCTACCTGCAGGGCCTGCTGGTGCTGCGTCTGGGCTGGTGTAAAGAGGTGACAGACTGGGGTCTGCTAGGGATGGTGGAGACGAGCGCCTGTGAGCTAGACGAGAAGGTGAGCGGTGCAGATGGAGAGCTCTGTTGTTGCTTGTATCACTTTTTTTTTTTTTCTTCTATATTTTGTATATTTTTATAATTGTATCATTTGAGAGTAGGGCTGAATATCAGCCCCAATCATTTTACAACAATTTCTTAATGTTGCCAGTAAAGTCAAATTTTCCCACTATTCTGGACAGGAGGACAAGGGCCCCAGGTTCACACGCACCTTCGGCAATATGGGCTTTTTCAAGCCTCCGCGTTTGCCCTTCGAGGAGCGACCCAAGTTGGTAACGCCCGATGACCTGAAGCATTTCAAACAGGAAGCGGGAGTGTCACTGTTGGCGCTCAGCAGGCTGCGGGAGCTCGATTTGTCCGCCTGCTGCAAACTCACCGACAGCAGCATCACACAGGTCTTCTACACTGTTTGCTTTAGCACCTGAAAATAAACTAATATCGCCTAATAGCCAGATAAAGAGTGAGTCAGATTTTGAGGGACATGCGTTGTACTTAAAAGATAAACTCATTGTTTGTGTCTTCCGCGTATAGGTTGTGCGCTTCACAGAACTCCAACATCTCTCTCTGTCCTCGATGACTGACATCACGGACGCCAGCTTGTCAGCTGTGGCCCGACACTGCCGCGCCCTCACCAGCCTGGAGCTCAGCCGTTGTGCGCACATAAGCGACCGCGGCGTGGAGCAGGCGGTGCCGCACCTCCACAGGTTGCAACATCTCTACCTCTCCGGTTGCAATAACATCACAGATAAGTAAGTCTGTCCTTTAAAAAGTCGTTTTTTGTCAAAAATTGCTTTACGTAAAACCGGTTCCGTTGCACAAATACGGTTGGGGACCGCTGCTTTCCTTGAAGCGTTTTAAATTCTATTTGACATTTGGATATTTACAGGTCTCTGTTCCTGCTGGCTCAGCACTGTAAGCGACTTAAAACACTGGACGTGTCAAAGTGCAACAAGATCTCAGGAACAATGGTGGAGCACCTTCTATCACAGCTGCACTTTTTGGAAAATATCTATTACAAACTACCTTATGGGACCGACTTTTCACTCTGATTTAAATGTTCTGGATGACTTTTCATCAAACAAATCTGCTGACCAAAACTGTTAAGAAGTATTGAGGTTTATAACATCCACATCTGACTAAATGAACAGGTGAGAGGAACTTGAGTCCGTACTTCAAGCTATCCCCACATTTGTTTTTGTACTTAAATCTTCCAGTAGCATGAAGATTTCATTCCATGTTAAACCAATGTGGAATAAACCTGTAAAACCAATTTCCCTTATTTAATAAGTAACTTATGTCACATTATAGTCTAAAATACATGTTTGCATCCAAAGAAAACATATTATTAAAATGAATGCACATTAAATGAAGAGATCATAACTGAAAGTACAGATTGAACTTTTGAAGGTGCTTGTGAAGTGCTTTTTATTTATGTAAATAAAAAAAACATCAGGACTTTATTTTTACACTCAGATGAAGCCAAATGTCCTTTTTGATATAAATCTGGAAAACATGGAAAGTGTAACTTTGTATTAAATTGCATTTATTTATGTTCATAAGACATTTTTTGCAAAGTACAAACACAAAAATGAGTCTAAAGCAGTGCTTCTCAATTATTTTCTGTTACGCCCCCCCCTAGCAAGAAGAAAACTATTCGCGCCCCCCCTCCCCACCGTGACTATCCTAACTTGTCTTGTAAGTCGTAAAATGTTGCACTGTCGCAAACGTGACAGAAGTAACAATGAGAGCGCCACTGCCCCCTGCTGTAGTAAAACGCGCAATTACACTTTATTCTAGTACTGCCAAAAAAAAAGCCTGTTCCCCAGGGTCACACGCGCCCCCCCAGGAATAGCACCGCACCCCCCAAGGGGGGTGCGCCCCACTATTTGAGAAGCACTGGCCTAGGTGACTGATTCACAATTTGGTTTTGTCTGATATCAGATATTAAATAAAGAAAGCCAACTGGCTGATTGATTTGTTTTAATTGAGAGGGAAAAAAAACAGCAAAAGCATTTCACTAGCTGACCAGGAGATGGCGACAGCGTGGCATCTGAAGACCATGGATTGTTTGTTCTGCTATAGCCTAGGTGACTGATTCACAATTTGGTTTTGTCTGATAATAGATATTAAATAAAGAAAACCAACTGGCTGATTGATTTGTTTTAATTGAGAGAAAAAAAAACATCAGCAAAAGCATTTCACTAACTGACCAGGAGATGGCGACAGCGCGGCATCTGAAGACCATGGATCGTTCTGCTATGCCGGTTTAAAAAAAAAAAAAAAAAAAACGTAATTAGCCAGGGGTCAAAGGTCAAAGTTTACGGTTCAAAGTTCACCCAGGGGTCAAAGGTCGGTTCAAAGTTCACGGGGTCATGTGCACATTTTCGATTTTTAACTAGAGTTGAAAGTTCAGGGTTCAAAGGTCACCCAGGGGTCACCCAGGGGTCACCACGGGGTCACCACGGGGTCACCGCGGGGCCACGGGGTCACCACGGGGTCACCGCGGGTTCAAAGTTCAGGGTTCACTTTTTTTTTTTTTTTTTTTAGGTTAACCTTTATTTAAACCAGTGCTTCTCAATTATTTTCTGTTACGCCCCCCCCTAGCAAGAAGAAAACTATTCGCGCCCCCCCTCCCCACCGTGACTATCCTAACTTGTCTTGTAAGTCGTAAAATGTTGCACTGTCGCAAACGTGACAAAAGTAACAATGAGAGCGCCACTGCCCCCTGCTGTAGTAAACGCGCAATTACACTTTATTCTAGTACTGCCAAAAAAAAAAGCCTGTTCCCCAGGGTCACACGCAAGCCCCACTATTTGAGAAGCACTGGTCTAAAGGATAAAGATGGCATGAAACAGGAAACAAAGTGGCTAGAACCTTCCTACTCCTACATTAGTTCCTGTAATATAATTTTATCTAAAATATAATTTGGTATAAATCACTATCTATGGAACTTCCTGTTCTAATTAGTCAGTCACTTTTGTTGGTGTTGAATTGTGTTGAACTCTTAAACTGTAAAATGCACCAGAACTGACTCTTATATAAAATGTTTTTATAAATAAAACACGGTCACAAAAATTACATTGCTTACAAACTTTCAGAACCAAAACCTTCATGTTCTATCACAAAAATACACATTTATTTGCATGATTTTGAAAAGATTTTACATGCTTCACAGGAAGTGATTTGGACACAGTAGAGTACCTACTTATTTATTTATGCTGAGCATTGCCCAAGACTTGATTATGATTATTATGATCAAATGTACCGCAAGTTGTAGCAAAACAGGCGAATTGGATTTACATCTTGTTAAAATGGAAAAATATTTGCTTTTCTTTAAGGGACAGAAAATGTAAAATGCTCACCAACACCCAATATTACAAACAGGGGGCCCATAATTATCCCCCAAAAAACAACAGTATTTAAAAAATGTATTGTACATTTTCTTTAGTGGTTCTTCTGTACTGTATAAAAAGATTAAGAGTCAGTTTTCACCTTTCCACAAAACAAGTACGATTTTCATTCATTTTGTTGAGTATGATTCTTTGGAACAGATTAATTAACAAAAAGTGAAATTGCACTTCAAATTGTGAGGTTCAGTCAAGCAAGTGGATGTTCAAAATGAGCACAGCAACAGCAGGAGCTTCTGAACATTTACAATAAACGTGTAAGTCAGAGCCTCACACACAACATACTTTTCTATCACACAAAAACACACACTGCATATTTACACAGGCACCCATCTGAGCGTTTTCCCCTATTGCTCAGTTTGACTGAAGTCATAGCAGAAGTTGTAGTTGCTCGGCGCTTTGGGGACGACTGGTGCGTTCTCTGGGATGGGGATGTTCTCCAAATCCAGTAGGCGGAGCTTAATCTCCATGGACAGGAGGATGTCCAGCTCGCTGCGCATGGATTCGCTGCTCATGTCCCTGCCCAGGAGGACGCTCAGTCCATCTGTCCACAGGCAGAACTGACACATACAGTCTATTTAGTGGACATCCTATGATGACGTGGATCTTAATGAGCTGGTCTTACATCAGTCCTTGAGGGGGCGATGAAGTTGAGGCTGTACTCCTCCACATCGTAGGTGATGCTAAACGCCAGGTCCAGCACCTCCTGTGTGCAACACACGCAGAACAGTGAGACCTCGTGCACACTACACTGCTGCAAGTGTTTGTTTATTTAGCCAAGGCACACAATTTACATTACAAATATAACAAACATTGTGTAGACTTTTTATTTCCACCGACATAACAACGAGCGGCTCACCTTGTTCTGTTTGCCTTTATTGTCCTTCATGTGAGGACACTCTTTGCCTACCAGCAGATTTTTAATGTCTGCCACTGGGACTGAACATCAAGCACAGGTCATCAGTATCTTATTGCTCAATCACTTTGCAATACTCGTCTTCCACGCAACTCACTCTTTTCTTGCAGTGTTTCAATGGGTGGAGTGTCCGAATCTTCCTCCACGTCGCCGTAGTGCAGCATTTTGTGATTGGGCGACAGACGACAGTACCACAGTTTATCTGTTGGCAACAGCCAATGACATGAATATTTGCAGGAAGAACTCAAGTCTTCTCTCTTGAGTGCTTGTGTGTCTCACTCACCTTGTCTGCGTCGGCTGCTGATCTTTCTAAACATGGTCCCCTGACAAAGCCTGTTGAGTCTTTGCTGGCGGATCAACTCAAGCAGCTCTGGCTTCAGACGTTCCTTCAGTTCACTGCAAAGAAACACACACAGCTAGGTATGTTTCTACTTGGGTATGCTTTAAGTATAGTATTAGAAAAATCTTTTATTTTTTCCCCTTTTGTGAAGTTGCACCATGCTCGTCATTCCACTCACAGTACGGGCGGAGCCAGCGTCTCTTCCTGGTGCAGTCGCTCCGTCTGGCGCAGTTTGAGGATCTCGCTGTAGTTGAGCGCGTTCACTTTGTTCTTGAAGAGGTCCAGCGAGGTCGGCTTGGTGGACAACGTGCGTGTGATCTGCTCCCTCACCACCTGCATCACCTATTTACAATCCAAGTAAGAAGGAGCTCGTTATTTCATCGAAATTCAGACTTTTTTGGACATTGGAGGCAAGGTTTCATTTTTAAAACAGTAATGGATGAATGAATGAATGAATACAAACAGTGCTATACTTTTGATGTAAGGTCACAAGTTAACAGCCAGCTGGTTGACTTCCCCCAAAGCAATTTCCCCAAACAACTGCCAATCAATACCTTTCATTAACCTACTTCACAGCCATTGGCCACGTACAATCAGAATAATCAATAACTCTTACTTACTGAATTATTACTCAGTGATTCAATTCTAAATAATGTTCTTTAAGTCATGATGAGCAGACAGCCATTAACATTCAGAGTGTTATTTAAAGTCATTTTATTAGCAGCATCTTGGTTACAATCTAAACAGGCCAGTTTGCGTGATCAGCATAAGACTTATTATCGTTCTGGAACTCTCCAGTGTACAGGTGAGCGCCTACTTGTGTTTAACATGTAGGCTTTAAATAGAGACGGGGTGATATTGTATATGGATGAGCTGGGCAACTTTGTTGTGCTTCACTCCGCTGACCTATCTGTTTATTTATTATTTATTCATCACTCTTCCTATTGATTGTTAGAATTTTTGCCTTCTTGTTTTTATATTGTGTCGCGTACATGTATGTCTATCGTGTTATGTGTCTCGTCACCGTGGGATAGAGAAAAACGTAATTTCGGTCTCTTTGTGTGTTGTGACATGTGGAGAGATTGACAATAAAGCTGACTTTGACTTTGACTACCACATTCCGGTTCACATCCAATTGAACTGATTGTGAACGATCATTCACTAAAGCGGATCGTGACAGTCAGCTGCCTAGCACAATTTATTAACATTGCATATACAAAGAAGAAGCTTTTGAATTGCCGTCCGGGTTGCAGTTTGCCCGTCTGGCAGTAGTATATTGTATACGCAGTGACCGAAATAACCTCACCATGTCACCTTTAACGCACAGAATCAAGTTTTAAGCTTGTATAACCTATATACAGACCGTAATTGTTAGTTTTAACAAACAACACAGATCCTTCTTACCTCCATTGTTACTCTTAACCTAGCAACTCTTCCAATTCCAAACTTGAATGTGTGTGGAGACAGGCCGTCCGTGATCCTCTACATGGCCTCAGCAGAGTCGCTTAGGCCTGCTTGGGTGGCTATTTTGTAAACACACACCCTGATACTCTCCACACACATGCAAGGGTCCACCCCCTCACAACCATGCAGCCCTGTTGGCCAATTGGAGTCATGACTGGCAGCTATCTCTCTTTCCCTAAAACATCTTCAACATGTGCTCCAATGTTCAAACACGTGTAATAAATGTTACAGTAGAGGAGGGATAGAATCCTGCATGCAACAGCTTTAAATATAATAATTTGTTACAAGTTTTATTATCTGATATCATTGCCTATTTTTACTGCTTTTGATCCACATTAACAACTGCATACAGTATATTGTATGCATATTATGTTATTCTCGTTATCGCTTCAATGCATTAAATTAAGTATTTATTGACGTATGTTATTTTTACTGGAAAATTGATTGATGGATAAAATGCTGCTGCCTATTCTTGCAGCATTTTTTTCTACACCTGCATATATTATATACTATTATGCAATATTCTGTATGTACCTTGACATTGCTGGTGTTTATGTGCAGTACAAAAAGTTGACAATGAAAACAGGCTACTCTATGCATTTTTGTTTTCTACACACGTTGTCGCTGACTATTTTCGTTGTTCAAATTCAGTCTGGAATATACCCGTATTCATGAAAGCATTCATATCTGTGTGTATACATACACTACTTATTGCACAGTTGCAACATACACTAATGTTGCTCATTCTGCTTGAACCTGTTGCAATTTTGCATTCTTGGATTATTAGGTCCACCTTTTTTCCACTTTTCCGCAGTTAATCCAGTTACGCTCATTGCCAGACACACGTAGCATTTTATCAACTAAATAATGAGTACTAAATTGAAAACTAAGTTGAAATATGCCAGCACCAGCAATGGTGTTTTTCTCTAATTTGTGTCCTGCCCTCTCATATTATGTTTCCAGTGTTTGACATTCCCTCCCTTGTTGTGTAATTACTGCTGATGCTCAAATGCTTTGTTTTCCTCATTTCCTTCTCCCTCTGTTGCTGCCGCCCTCCACGCTTCCCTTTGTCCACCTAATGCCCCTTTGTGTTTGCCCCAAAGCCCCCTGCGTTGAGAGCTGTGGGCAAAAACAAAAAGCCAGACCTGCAGCCTTGTGGCCCGCTCCTAAAAAGGTGAAAGGGTCACTGAGTTTTATGGACGTCTTGGGAACACTTGGTGGGAACAGGGCGGCTGTAGATGATGTGGATATGGAGATGAGGACAAAAGCACAGCCGCTTTGCCTTTGAGGATGATTTGAACAGACAGATGACCAATATCTCTTGTAGACAAGCCCCCGCTGCTTCAAACTTGCTCCCAACCTCCACCAGTGTCAAAGCATGACAAAGGGCTTGTAAGGTCCATTTGAGTGAGTGAGTGAGTGAGTGAGTGAGTGAGTGAGTGAGTGAGTGAGTGAGTGAGTGAGTGAGTGAGTGAGTGAGTGAGTGAGTGAGTGAGTGAGTGAGTGAGTGAAGGAGAGCATAAAAAGAGGGTTGCACATATTGTATCAAGGTTCTAATTTCCATTTTTGGTGAGAATAATCTGATATGTGCAAAAATCGTAATACCAAAACTAGACACTGCCCTTATTTACAAAAGACAAGAGTGTCAACAGCTGACATCTATGGACTCTCAACTATCAAGTGCACCTTGTCAAAGTCCTCCTGTGTGGCTCTCATCTCCTTCCAGGTCTTGTTGAGCAGCTGGATGCACACACAGAAAAGCTCCTCCAGCAGCCGGTCCTGACTGAAGAAGATGGGGTGGTAGTCTGAGCCCGTCTCCGAGGCTGCAAGAACAAAAACATTGGTGGACCGTTAGGGTTAGGGATCATCATTTTTTCACGGCGAAAGCTATGCAGGAGTGCTGGCAGACTCACGGGCTTCGCCTATACGAAGGATTTCGCACAAGATGAGTGTGAGCTGGATGCTGCTCCGAGCAAAAGGACACTCATGCTTGTCCTCCCTGCTGCTGTTCTCCAGAACAAACTTACAGAGGGATGTAGTATGATTTCATGTCAGGCCACAACGTCAAACAAATACTTGATGACAAAAAATGTGATGGGTAACAAAATCATACTCACCCTGCTGTAAGCGTCAGGATTGCGTGCAGCAAAATAGAACATGGTGTCCAAAGCTAAAAGACCAGGAGGCGTTCTCACCAAGTCCTGACCAGGATTACTATTGTTCTGGATAGGTATTACATGGGAAAGATAATTAGAGTGACCAGCAGAGGACCACTTCCACATTTCAGGGCTGCCACTTACAGAGAAGCCCAACTTCTTGAACTCTTTGGCGCAAAGTGAACGTCTCCTCTCATGACTCAGATTGTTCTCGCTCTCCGTTTCGAAGGCGGCCTGCCGCAGACCGTGAAGGATGTCTCTTTGTTCCTGAATAACAGATCCAAACTTACATATTTCAAACAAGGTGAGAGGAAGACAACTGATTTGGAGAAAACGTAGTGTTTAAATGAATGATTTTATATCAGACAAATGAGAGTGATGTTTTGTCATGATAGATGGTAGTGTTCATGATCAACCATGTGCTTTGCTAAGTCATAGTGACCTTAAACACTCACAATCTAGTAATCACATAACTATAACATTTCCATAAATTCATTAAATAACAATCATAAACAACGTGTAAAATTAATGAATTTGGTCATTGACATAAAAAAATACTGCATGGTTAAATTTGCCAGAAATATGTAACAAACATTCCCTGCATAAAAGGACTTCAATTTTTAAATGGTACATATTTTTGTGGAACTTCCTATATTATAGTGGAAAGTCTCCACTTCAGCTACATCCATCACGGTGGTGTATAAAATATAAATGGGAAACCAGTGTCATAATCCATAATACTTTTTCTTCTAATCTATAAATGGTGTCCATGGGACTCACCTGGCTGTAACAGTCCAGTGGCGTCCTCATTCGCGGCTCCAGATGATTCAAAGTCACTGACTGTAGGACATAGAGGTAGTGGGCCATTTCATCCTGAACTGAACTTGAACTGTGGATGATGTTCTGGAACAACAAGTCATTTTCACAATCATCTTACTTTTCATAATGTAACAGTAATACAGGAATTTGGAATTCATCGGATTATACATGTATTGTATATATACAGAACGATCATATAGACTCTATATTATAGAGTATTTGTGTCGCTCTCATGACAATTTGAATCAAATATACACGTACGCAAATATATACTGATGTGCTTTGAAAATAAATTGTAAACGTGCAAGTCGTATGTTAGAGTCTTACGAAAATAAAGAATGAATAATCATACTTTATGTGTTAATAGAAAGTATGGCAACAACTGAGTCTTGTATTCTTACGTGGCTGCACAAATAAGTGCAAGCCATTTGTCACCCGAAAAAGCTGAACTGACTTTAAAGACCTAAAACCCCCAGTAGACGTTAAAATATGTAAGAAAATATTAAAAGCTTTCAGAATTATCAGTATGGGGACTTTGGAATGATTGTATAAAAGAGCCTGTTACTGAATGTCAACATTTTGCCAGATTCTGACTATTATCAAATGTTACCTTGTAAATGTACTGACGGAGATTCTTCTTATTCAGGTATGCAAACATTTCCTGGAAAACAAAAGTACACAAAGAAAACGTTGTTGTATTAATATGTTTCTAACACTGGGAGACGATAGTGAGATAGAAACCTAAAAATGTACTCGACATGATCAAACTGTGATCTCTGTGATTAAATCCTCTTCTGGAATATGAAGGGTTGAATTGTGTGCGTGAGTGTGTGTGTGTGTGTGTATAACACAACAAGTTGGAGAGAATAGGAGACAGGCAGTTGAATGAGCAAAGTGTTACCGACACACAGAGAGAAGCCGAGAAGGAGCAGAGGCAGTGAATGACTCGCCTGTCTACAGGAAGTGTAAGATGAGCCGTCACACTAAGAGGTGCTGCCCTGCTCACTACAGTGCCTGCTAGATTGTGACTCTGAGAGACAATAGCAGTCTGCCTGGTGAAAGTTGCACACATGGTACACTCAAACGCTGAGAAGAACCAAATCAGCACCTGTCTGTCTGCGTCTCCAGCTGTCTGCAACAGAGCCATAAGTAGAGCCATAGCTTTGGTCTGAATCTGCTGATTAGTCCTGGTAGAAGAAACACACAAAGTGACGTTCCACATTTGTAACCAGAAAAGATAATATTGGATAGACAAAAAAGTTTGCCCTCACAAGCAGAAACATGACAACACCAGTGTCAGGTTACTCACATCTGGAGGTGCGCAATGAGCCTCTCCATGGTCACTACTTGTTTGACTTGCATGAAGAGGCTGTGGCTGCTGAGGACCATGCTCTCCAGGATGTCTAAGCACACCTGCTGGATGGACGCGTCGGCCACCTTGGCGTTGACAAAGCAGGCGATCTGAATGGACAAATTGGTTAAAACAACAAACAGGAGCAAATGGAACACATAGGGGAGCTAAACCGCGGCACCTTCTCAACAAAGATTGACGAGAGGTTTTCCCAGGACACAATGCCGTGATCCATTAGCTCCATAAAGGCTGTTAGGGTGTGGGTCATGATCAGAGCACTCCTGAAACATGTATACGAGGAAAAGGAGTACATGTAAATAAAAAAAGAACAAGCACAATTGACTCACTGGTAAGCCATGTTGGACCATATCAAATGTATACGGTAATATTCAAAACAGGCATTTTAGCTGTATAAGCCAGTGTGGGAAAATGGGCATGTGCACACAAAACAGAGAGAACTGACTCGCTGGAGTCTTCCACTATCTTGACCAGTAAGAGGTGTCCATCCCGGCTGATGAACTCCTGCGCAAACGTCACGTCCGTGGAAACGCTGGCGAGTTGCTTCAACGAATCGCAGCGCACTCCCAGGTCCATACTTTGGATGCCCTTAAACAAGTCCTCCGCACAGCGCCCCTACATTCCCAAATAAAAAAACTCACTGAGTAAAAATGTTCTCCCAGCATGCTCCACAATTTTCAGGCTTGCATCCACAATATGTGGAGTAGTAATAAAGAGGAGCGTGAGTACAGACTCACCGGGGCCTTGGTTAGACGTAGAATGCAGCCGTTCTTAATGTCCAGACGGTTCTAAAAACAAGACCCACAAACAAAAACTTTGGTGAAACACGAAAGCACACTTTGGCTACGAGCTAACAATGTGAATCCAACATAAAAGCCCACGCACAGCTGACTCACCTACATGAAGGAGCACCTAACTGTTTGACCATATGGACAAACATCTTCAGTTTACCAGAGACTACACGACAGGAAATGCTTTCCAAAAGATTTAGAGTGTTGGAATGTGGATATGTTTTTTTATTTTTTGGGCTATTTTTCCAGAAGAACTTGTCTTTCTCTGTTGTCGTTCATCTTAAACGCGTTTGATGGGGCCGGTCAATTTATTCCACAATATACTTAGCCAAGCACACATTTATGGAAATGACTGTGTGTGTTGGAGCATAGTCATGCTGCAACAAAAGAGCCTTCCTCCAAAATGTTTCCAGTCAAAAGCAGAAACTTTAGCAAATTGTCATGAGATTTAAGTTTAAAACAAACAACAAATGATTGTAATGTCTCACAGTACTTGTTCATATAGTGTTCCTAACGTAGTCGGCATTTTTGAGGCATAATGAGATTTTTTTTTAAGTAATATGTGCTGATTGTGTGGTGTGGAGTGGATTTGTGTGAAAAAAAAAAAGCTATAACACGTGTGTCTTATAGTGGTACAAGTGGAGCTGTTTGTATTTATAGCTATTTTTCTTCTGATATAGACAGCACTTAGATTTAGCAGTAATATCAAAACAAAACAGCAAACAAAGTAAGGATGACGTACCCTTCAACATCTTGAGACTGTATTCTTGTTTTAACGCAAATGAATGTCTAAGGCCTGACTCAGAGTCCATCATTGGACTACTCACTCACCGATTCGGTGATGTACGTCTGCACTCCGTCAGCATACTGAAGCGCATAGTTTTCATGACCTGGGAGATTCCAGCTACCCATGCAGAACACACACGCTTGTGATTAGAATGTACTCAAAATGCTGATAAAATACAGGAAAAGAGATGGTTCACGGACAGACTTACCCATCACAGACTTCCTTTATAACAGCGGATAGAGGCTTCTTCTGCTCAGAGACAAGAAAATGGCTGACGGTCACATCCTGTACTACAGATCACATATATGCTAACTTCCATTAGCGTTGACCCTGCTACGACAATGAAAACGCACGTCTCGGTAACGACACGCTGCTCATACAGTAGCAGGCAGCACGGCGTTGTCTGGTACATTCTGAACAATTGCGCCCAAAGTGACTTGTGTGGATGTAAACACAAGTCAGACCTCTACCATGTCTGACACTCAAGCTATCCTGCTATTAGTGGCCAGAAGTGCGGTCAAGCAGTCAAAACGCTGTCAGAGTGTGCGGTACGCCCCGTGGCTGCTCTGTTATTAGTGGCAGCCACCATGCGCCGACCGGTCGGTCACATATGGAGGGAGAGAGACAGCCCGGTCCTTAGGAGAAGTTTCACTGATCGGGTCCTGGTCACGTATTGGAAAGTACGAACGCCCCTAATGAAAATTGACACTTATCGATGCACCAATAATAGATAATGCCCCAAACTTTTTAAATGATATTTGCCATATTCTATATGGTTGAAAATTAAATGCAACATTGAACTATTTATTATAAATAACAGCATTTAATGGTGTATAGAGAGTGTGTGTATTACCTGGTCTAGTCGTATGAGCTGGGGGTAGGCCCCTGGCATCTGGATTGCAATCTTCACAATGTCTTTTTGCTGCGGCATTTTGGCACCATTGAATTCCACCACGCTGACTGTTGGAAAAAACGTCACATGAAACAAAGCGCAGAGAGGGACACATGACCTGCACAACTTTTCATCTTACCAAAGATGTAGAATTTATTCAAGAGTACCTCAAGACAGGGGAAAAAAAAGGCACATAATGATCAGGCCCACACTCAAATCGGTGACCTCTGAGGCTTTGACATACATACAAGCTGGAAGCTGTTCAAGCGAGGAACTAACATCATCATTTCTGCTTTCTAAATGTGTGATGGCCAGTTTTCCAAAGACTGTTAAACGGTTTACAGTAAGAATATGCATTAAGTTCATTCCGAGTTGTGACAATGTGTCAATGCATTCTTATTCCGATTCTGGCAAATGATTAAAGACTGTTAACCTGTCACAGAAAAGAATGTCTGCAGTGTCTCAAAAGAGCTTGATTGATGTAAGTGGATACAATTAAAAATATTAGGGGGGGGGAGCAAGAATGTGCTGATTTTATTACATTTATGAAATTTGCCTGCCAGTTCGGCGATAAGTAACGTGGTGGCAAAGCAAGATGCCAATCCAGGGCAGGGCCATTGGGAAATCATTAATGTTGAAAAAAAAAATACAATGGCGAAATGGGCTAAACTGAAAGCAACCATGCTCAGCTAGTTTCTCTTAAAGAAAAAAGCCCCGTTACTTCTCGAATGACTCACAGAGCTTCAAGCACCTATCATTTTCAATATAAACCAGTAGTATGTTCCTCTTTCATCATGCATTGGCGGTGCACGGCGTAAAAGTAACCATGCTTTCAACTGTTTGTGCATACGCTGTGTGGACTTAGTCACACACTCACGATACACACTTCCTCCTCAACCTTCAGACAGCACTCCCTGCAGGGACAGATGAAGCAGTTGTTCCCTCTGACAACAGCCCCCACCCTCCCCAACTCCCTTATCCTTCACTCTCAGTACGTCCAATGCAAATTCTTCTACATGCTCATGAGGTCACGGCGACTCGGAGGAGTTCAAACTTGTGTCTGCTTGTGTTAAGAATGATGAATGGACCCCGCCCTGTGCGCGATCTCTGGGATAGTTCACATACCACGACTCCCTTCTGGAAAAGAAAGCTCCCTCTCAGTTTATTGCAGCTCCTGTCAAAACAAACCCCATGTCTTTGCCGGGTTCACTTCACTTATCCTGAGGCAACTTCTGAAATAGTCCTGAAGAGTCGCTGCAGTTTAATCAATTGCAGCATGTTTGTTTTGGATCACATTGACTGTGTAGTGAGGACAACCTGGGTGTTGAGAAACTTAAATGTGCAGTCGCAACAAAAGGTCAGCTCACGGCAAAAAAACTCCTGCCATAATCCGGAAGAGATTTTATAAGAATGTGAGATTCTTCTGGAGCAATTTATGAGTATGACTCGTCTCAAAAAGGGGAAAACTGGGGCTATGCTATCAAAGTAGCAATCTAAAAAGTGGTCACCGATGGTATTTTCTAAAAAAAACAAAAAATACAAAAACAAAACATGGAATCAGCAATTCTAAAATCATAAATAAACTCACAAAAACATTATTGTTCCTGGATTAACATAGCACCAACTACTTACTGAGGAAGAAAAAATGTCAGCTTTTGTTTGCCTTAAGTATCATTGACTCGTATCAGCAGCCTCCACAAGCACTGAAACCTTCAAATATGGCTTGTACGACGCTGAAATGCTGCTTCAATAGACAAAAGTGAATGTCCCAGCACCAGAAAGAAACAACTGTTCCTGCAACATAATATGCATGTATAATTAAATTACATATATATACACAATATATGAATATGATTGATGATCGTGCCCTGTGACTAATCTACAACTCATTTTCCCGCAGCCTTGAACACAATAATTGGATGGGTAAGTCGAATCATTATTCCTTTGGCAGTACAGTGTTGATGCTAAAGTAGAGCAAATGTTCCTGCAAAAGAGTAAATGTTCCCAAAGCTGAATAATATGTTCCTCCATCAGATGATGAAGCACACTTGGCCTGCCTGTCCTTACATGTTCATGCAAGTGCGTGCCTTCGGCTAAGGATAAACTGATGCTTGATTGCAAATCAAACGAAGCTCAGCAAACGTTGCTGGTGAGTAGCATTTATTTTATTTTGGTCACATTTGAGTGCTGATAAAAAAATTATTGAGAGCATTTTGGAAAATAAATCATAACCATTGTCAAATGTTTCATCATACTGTAAAGAAAGCCTGAGGATTTTTTTTAAAGTTTAAATTTTTTAAATGATCTTATTTCAAGAAAAAATATTATTTAGGTCATCAAGGGATTATACCAGGTTTGTGGCTAATTTGTAGCAGCGTCATCAGACACCAGATTAGACTTTAGGACAGCTCCTATGTAACCTACTCTGGGGGGCATTAAATGTAAAATGACATGTTCGGCATCTCTCAGTGATTGTGTGTTCATCCACGGCCAGTTGGCTTTGTTAAGCCCAATGCCACAAGTAATTCCTTTTAGACCTTTTGTTTGCTTATGGACAAGTGTGTCTTAAAGCCCCCCAACCCATCACCTCCGTGTACTGTGTAGAGAGGAGGGGGACTCTCAGATACCCAACAGTGTAATCTGACAGACTACCACCACACAAAAACACAACTAAAAAATATGAATGCAAAATAATGTCACATGTGAAGTAAACAGATAATACAATGATGCAGACAGAGAACACTTAATCCAGAAGCGGTAGTTGTTTATTATATGGGGTTTTACCCATCTATAGCCGCCTACTTCAGTCAACTCAAAAGTGTATCTTTTCCCGTGTCCGTTAATTTTTTTTTTGGGGGGGGGGAAGGAAAACCGAAAAGAAAACGTCCATAAACGGATCACGCCGTTAGTCATACGCGTATATAATAAATCATAACACAGCTTTGTTGGAGGAAGTGCATGAAAATAAAGATAATGCGTCGCGTCCTACCTGATTAGAAAATGTAAGTTGTAGTGGGTTTCTCTCCCGTAGGAACCGTTGCCCTCGCAGCGAGGGACATTTGCTGCGATCTGTTCTCCACGCAGAAGAGGCAAAGTCAAGTCAGGCTTGAAAAAGTCACTACTCAAAGATAACTTGCTGAACTGCGTTCAAAACAGGTCCAGAACAACGAGATGTGATTTCTTGAATAGTTAGATTAATTTAAAGTTCCGGGTTAGTTAAATACTCGGGCAAAGATTTTCCAGTCGAAAAGTTAACAGATTTTGATACACCGATTCCGATTGGGTAATTTCAAAATAAAGCCAACATTTATGATATTTTGTAATGTGGATTAAAAGGGTCACGATTCGCAGTTTCACCGATTGTTTTTAACATAAAGCATGCAATTTGTATATATTTGGACTCACACCCTGAAAACCTCTTGGGATTTATAGTGCGAATGACAACAAATAAACATTGGATGAATGTAATTTGAAAAGAAACACAGGAACGTCTTTTCAAATTCATCTTCGAAACAGATTCTGCAGGACATTTTCCCCCTAAAACCCGAGGGATACAAATCCAAGAGTTCAGAAGGAATATCTGCTCAAACTTGACATCTTAGTTAAATGTTGTCCATTCTACCACTTTAGAATGTTGTTTGTATTTTGCTAAATGACAAAATGCGTGCGTAGACGTGAACCAGCTGCCCCCCTGAGGTGTTCATGGGAAAATCATTAAACGCCTACCAAACCCATGCCGGAAAAACTGATAATCACTTCTAGCTACTTTTAAGTGAAATAAATCAAATATATAGATAATAGACGGGTCCAGTAAAATAAATTGAATGAGTGAACATCACAACAATCCTTTAATGTAGCTAGCAGACGCCCCCCTCCAAAAACAAAACTCTATTCTATTTAGCATATGTGCAGTGTTTGGGGAAATAAAAATACACAAGGGATTTGACAGAATACATGTAAAATGATTAAATTTGTCAAACAGTAACAGTGGATCTGCTCCATGTACATGTACTGTACAAAAGGTGAAAAGGACAATGGGATCATCTCAAAAGGAGTAAAAAAAACAAACAAATGTGCATCTACTTACTTTATGATGAGCATAAATGATGAACTAAAAATAAAACAGTACCTCATTGCGTTAAAAAAGAAGCATGCTTTTTACATCCAACTGAACAAAATACATGACAATTACTAGACAAAGCTGCAAGGCAAATCATAAAAAAAAATTGGCAGAGGGGAGTACATTGGTATTTGCCAAATCTCTTATGTTACATATAAATAATATAACTTTCAAGGACTTTGAAAATAAAGCATGTCAAGTTCAAGTGTATTAACTCGAGCAAGATAGTTTAAGAGAAAAAAAGAAAACATCCAAATTCTTTAAAAACACACCGTATTGTTCAACTACCTAAAAGGAAAAACAAATGTCAAAAGAATAAAATCTGTCAAACGTTAACATTCCTCTTACCACGGTATTACTTTTTTGGTCCTTTGCACATTTGCCTTTATAGTGAACTCAGGGAAACGGCAACAGGATTCAGTGATACAATTTTACAGTGTGGTTATTAAAAATAAAAACCTCACATTTTTACATTTATATCGATTAAAAAACCTTTGTTTACTTTTGAGTCTGATAGCTGTACTTGTCCACTATTTCTCTGCACTACAAATTTTGCTCGTTAGACAATAAACTGGGACGCTGTCCTGCTAAGACAAAATATATATTCTGTATGTACACAAAGATAGTGCATATATAACCAGCTGCGTTTGGACTGAGTCGAGCCATGTGTGAGCAGCTGGTAGGTGATAAAGGCTGCTCTCCGTTAAGTTGTCATGACTCTGGACCTGATAGGAAATTTCTTTTTTTTTTTCCCCTCATGAAGACACTGGACTTAATAAAAAAATCTCGCATATTATGCACACAGGCGTAAAGGCTGCACACATTCATTTGCAAGTACATGTAGCGATGTAACACATATAAGCAACAATCCAAAAATAGACTTTTTCAGTTGTTCAGATTCTTGGAAAAGCTGAAAATTTTCATCATGCCAGTGTTTTCCTCATGTGGCTAAAGCGGCGCTACTGAGCTCAGGTTGAAATCCGCATTCAAAGGAGTCTTGTCAACGCTCGGATTTGGTTTGCGTTGTTTCACGCTCACCTTCACGGAACATGAAGAGAGTTAGGGCGGCATTAACTTGGAGGGGGTTCTCCACTGCGATGGCCGTCTTTGGGTCAGAGGTTTAAAATGGGGACATCAAAGAGGTCACACAGGCCTTCTGTCTCATCCAAGTTGTATATGTAGTCATGGTCACTTGGTGGAGGCGACAGACGCAGAAGCGGCGAGAACACTAAAGGCAGAACGGGAAGAGAAATATATAAGGCCAAGCCACACAAGGAAATAATACAATTTGACTTAAGCGCGGTAACACATGCTGCTAATCAGGCTAATTTAGTGCATTTCTCTACCATCCTGATGAAAGTCAGTAATTGGAAATTTTTAGAAGAATACCTTGACTGATTATGTTGCGGTGCTAGTTATGCGAGAGTGATTTTTCATCTGTTCACAAAAAGGTCGGGCCGTCAACGTTAAACGTGTTCAATATTTACGACTTGCATCAATGGTGTGTGGTCAACACTTAGGGCTCAATCCCAATGCCACCCCTTACCCCTTAAAGTTGCTATTTTCTTTTTTAATTTTTCTTTGTCTCACCTTCTGATGACATCAAGTCTTCCAACAAATCTCCACTCATGATCTCTGCAAAATAAAGAATGGATACTGTATGCAAGTGCATTTTCTCTAAAGGTTACTTTCACATTGCAGAGATTTGGCAGACATTTTTATTTACCTTTTGTCGGATCAAACATTTCCGAAAGTTCTTTGGGAAAGTCCAGCACTGTAGAAATCATTAAAAATAGAGCAACACATTTTTTACTGAAGCCTGCATTGTAAAAAGGACGCTGTTATCATACATTTGTGAAACACTAAGGAATTAAACGTAACACTATTGTCTGCAATACAGCTGACACAGAAGGTTGAAAACAAACACCGACATTTTCATATAGCATGCTTTTCCTGATATTGAAAAATGACAGCATGACACATAGTTGCCAACGGTTTTCAAACAATAACGTAGCTTATAAATTATATAAAACATATATAAACATCTTTGTTTCAACTTCTGCTTCATGTTTGTAACAAAATTGACTGCTCAATGAAATTGATCCTATGTTCCTGCCATATGACTAAAGCCCCAGGCCAGCTAAAACAAGTCCAAAGTGTACTGCTAGGTACTCATTGTGCATTTTTTAACATTATATATAGTAAAAAAAAACGTCTGCCCATTACGTTTGCTTTTTTTTTTAATCAGAATTGTCAAGCGATAGTTCACTATGACTTGTTTGGTTTCAGCGGAGCACCAAACTCTACAAACTAAAACATGACCACATAAGCATACTCACGTTCAGACGGGTCTGACTTTATTGGTTCAAACGCTGCAGACGCAGAAGACGACGCAGACCCATCCAAGGAGGCGGAGGATTGAAGTTGCTGAGTAATGGCAGCGGGAGCCTCTGGGGTTGGAGAGAGTGGCGTGGTGCTTTTCATTTCTGAAACAAAGCGGGTCACGTGAACATGTTACTGTATGTGATAGAAGCAAAATGTCACAAATAGATCAAAATTGAATAGAAATACACTTTTGGGCTTTTTACATACACCCCCACCCCAAAAAAATCAGCACAGCAGCAGACGCGATGGACAGATGACGTAAAAGACAAATTGGGGACTTTCTTGCCGACCTGTAACTGAGGTTGGCTGGCTATTGGCTAACGTGGTGGATGGACTGGTTTTCGCTGGTTCTGGAGCTGCTCTTGTAGCCTATGGAGAGCAGTTGAGAAGTGTTAAAAAGAAAGTCAAGTCGAGCCATACAATTTTCATTACACAAACACAAGAGTTTTGGTTTTATCTTTGTCCACAGTTAACAGACCAAAACATGTGAGACTAATAGCAAAGCTGACATCTGGACCTGGGAGGAGGGCGACGGTGCTGGGAGGCTCTGAAGTACATCATCTGGAGGAGGGACAGGCAAAACAACTGGAGAGGCGCTGGACGGGTCCTTATTAACCAGTAAAACCTCAATGGGGCCAGAAGAACTTTTCAAACGGATCTGGTATTTCTTTTGTCCATTCATAACCTGCATTTAGACATGCACGGTCAGAAAAAAATACAGACGAGCAGAAGGCGGACAGAGGTAACTGTGATGTGCACTGTACTTACAGATTCTGGTCTGGGCACTTCTAGCTGAGTGCCAATGGGGGCTCGTATTGCTAGAAGGGTGTCACCTGTGGAAGCAGTGAGTGATAAGCGGAGGAACATCTGAAATCATCAATCAGATCAAGGTGGATTGACAGAACAGGATAAAGGAGACTGAGTTCAACAAAAAGAAATACCTTTGAATGCTCCACAGAGGTCCTCATGTTTTACATATGCCATAGTATTTGTGTGTTAAGGGTCAATTGGTCAGGAACAAACATTTTCAGAGTTCAAAATTCTTAAGAAAGCCATGTTTCCACCAAGCAGAATAGTTCAGGGTGAATCCTGTCCACCATTCCCCATTCCATGCCTACCCTCTGTTTCTTTTTTTCTTTTTTGAAGTTAGGGTAGAAAATAAAAACACTAAACATTATTGGATTGTGACACAAACTATTAACATGACGGTCGCGGCTTTCGCAAAAGCAAACCAAAGCGTGCCAAAGCTAGCTGAACTGTGCCGCTTGCATTGAGTGTTTGCTTGTGTGCAATTTGCAGCAGGATTTTGACAGATAAATGCACTAAAATGGATATGGGCTGTTGCTGGAGTCATCTGTGACATTCCTGATGCTCTGCTGCACCCAGACTCTCTGCTGGTCCAGCTCACGTTCCCTGACATCCAGATCATCAAGTTCTGTCTTCAGGTCAATCAACTTGTCCGCTATCTCTCTGGTATTACAACCTGGACCTACACCCCTGAAACACAAAACAAAAACAGACATGTACAGTTGTCAATTCTTGATACTCAATCATGAAGACATCTGTTCTTCTTATTTTTATATATTTACACCCAGACCATGCCTTTGGTGCAAACTGATCATCTACCTTAGATTTGTTGCTTATCACTATAAGAAGTGGCTAATATAGTCCCAAAGCTGCCAATTTGGCAAAACTGAATGACTGCTCAAGTCATCATGGCTACAAATTCATTATTAAGTATCATTTAAATGAGACGGCACAACCACCCTCCTTTCCCCCTAGAATTGTGTGATTTGTAACGGAGTGGGACATTTTCTTGAGTGAAGAAGAAGGATGTCATCTGAGTGGGCATCACCTCAAAACAGCAAACATTGGTGGGTACAACTACAGAGTAAGTGCACTTACTTCCACTGGATACTGTTCTTGGATTTTTTCTCTATCAGTCCTATTCCCTCCAACACATTAGTGATGTCGTAGATCCGCCGCTTCTGCCGCACTGCCAATGTGTCCGCAGCCTGAGTCACAAAACAAAGGAAAAATGCCTTTAAAAATGATGTAACACTTATATGATAACTCATAACCAAGAGTTGGCATAGAGACCAGTGTTCAATCAACACGAATAACTGTTAGTTAACTTCCTTCCTAGTCAAGGTGTTGTGCCAAGTTGAGTGCATAATAATGGCATGATAACCACAGCGTATGTCTGTGTCCTGATAACTCCATGCTTGGCCTGCTGCCTGCAGGTGCAACCTCATAGTGGTCGAGTTGCACTTGAGAATAACAGCCCCTGTGTGGTTTGACTGTAGAACTCTGGGAAGTTGATACGATCTTTTAACTGATTAGGCACGGAAATAACCCAACATAGAAAGAAATAAACTAACAGAAAAGACTGCAAACCAGCATTATAAATTTGTGAAGAACAATGCCAGTAATATTACTTTAATTACTTCTCTGGTTCTTCTATATCAAACAAATTTGTTTTAGGTTCATTTACCTGACATGTTTCGGCGGAATCTTCCGCCTTCATCAGAGTGTCTCTGATGAAGGCGGAAGATTCCGCCGAAACATGTCAGGTAAATGAACCTAAAACAAATTTGTTTGATATAGAAGAACCAGAGAAGTAATTGAAAAAGAAAAAACAAGATGAACCTAGTACAACTAATATTACTTTAAGTTTAGCTCATACAGACAGGGGATTAAAGGTTGATCTAGTTAAAGCAGGAAGGGAAAAAAAACACTTTAATTGAATAGAACAGTCGTTGTATGAATCAATCATGCTATATTGTTCATGCACTCGCTCAGATATCAGCGACAAAGGCTGACCCACTTTGTGCGCTTGGGAATCGGGGGGGGGGGGGGGGGGGGGGGGGATTCTGGCAAAGTTGATCAAGTTTTGCTCCCAAACTTTCAATTGGGCCGCGTTCGTGAAAAGTGAACACATTGGAGTTTGCGTCGAAAAGTAACCCGGATGTTTACACGACAATGCAGCTAGCGCGCATTCAAATCAAGACAATCAGAAAGCTAGGCTATGCTAACAGGCAGGCTAGCAAAAAGTGCATGAAACCTAACGACAGAAAGCAGCTCCCGATGACATGTGCTAGCTAACAACAAAGACTGATTGGCATGCTTACAGCTTTCAGATCCAGTACTCCGTCCTTGGCCTCCTGCAGCAAAGTTACAAACTTAGCGGTGAGGAGTCCCAGACTCTTTTCATGCCTGCTCGGTGTCTGCGGCTGCAGCGGGTCCCCCACAGCGCCCAGTTCTCCTCGGTTACTAGCCGACTCTAGCTCCATCATCTCTCGGGACCAGCGCCGAAGTCCCCCTGTCTAAAACCTCGGAAGCGAGCCCAAGAACGCACGCTCCGCCACCCTAGTCAACCAAACTGAACGACGGTGGTGTCCGTGGCATAAGAGCGTTTCGCCGTTCTTTCCTGGCGGAGCGTTATTTAAAAAAAAAAAAAAAACGCCAAATCTACGGGTGAAAATCGAGGTGAACGATTCATTGAACGAGCATTCGGTTGTGAGAGCCGTTGGCCACGCGAGGTATGACGGGACTGTTCAACCAGTGGAGGGAGCGTGTATCGATGGCTAGTTATGTCAAACCCACACAACAGCCTAATAGTGGGAACCTATGTAAATTCAAAAATAAAATATGTTCTAAATTTAAAAGTTAAACAAGTATATTTGTTGGTACTTCATTACTGTAGATGAAATATCAATTTAACAAGGATCTGTATTTTGCTATTTGTAGATAGACCCTTAAAGCAACAAACTTGACGAAAACACTTCTGCGCAGGCGCAGTCATGAAAATTGCCGGATGATTGCAATCATTTTTTTTTAAATGTAGATGTAATCTTTCTATATTTTTATTCATCTTTCAATTTTTGAAAAAAGCGCTATACCAGATACACGACTAAACACAATGAGATGTATTCCTTTAGTGTTTCCCAACATTTATTGCGCTAATGCAGCCATTTTGCATCACAAGTTCTGTCATCGACGTACTCGCTGTGAAATTTAATTGAGCAAAAAGCTGATATACCTGCAGGAAGCAATGACTTATTCTGCTGTCGTGTGAATGGCAACAGGTGGATACATAGTTTTATTGTATCTTTTTACACCCGATGAAAAATGTGGAGAGAGCGTGTCAAACGGTGTTTTTGTGGTTAATAATCCACTTTTTTTTCTTTTTAGGACAAAAAAAACCCCAATGACTCCTAACGGCACACTAGTTTACCACGGCACTGAGATTGGCTATAACTACTCTTAACTATGTTTTAGTCCCCCTTGAGCACACTATCGTCACAAATACTGCGCTAGTTAAAATGTTTTCAGTTTTACAAATTTTGTAAGACAGGTGAATTCCCAATAAGAATGCGATCTTCAAAAAGTCAACCGAATACAAATTGATATTGATTGGAGATATTATGCAAGTTGAATTTCAACATAACCGAGTGGGGACAATAATAAAGTTAGATTTTTTTTTATATTTGGCGCTTAAAATATATATATGAACACCAGGGGGCAATAGTGCCCGTGGAAATTAGCATTAGTGTCATTTTGTTTAAAGAAATATTTTTTTAAACAGTGTGCGAAAATATAATGGGGCCAAATAAAGACAGATGAGAAATGCAACCGACTTATACAATGTATGAAATATTCGGTAGAAATGTCAAACAAGCTTCACAAAATGACGAAAGTGCGTTTCCTGCCACATGCTTGGTTTAAAGCTGTCAGCTGACTGACTCACCAGGACGACAAATCTACACGGGTAAAGCTAAACAATCTTATTGTTTTTCTGTCGACAAAAAGCACGGAGAATCGTATGCAAATTAAATGTAAAAGCAAGGAGATATTATTTAATCATTCTTTGTATTGTCTCTAAAAATGAGCTAAATTTCTAGCTAACGTAGAGATTCTTGAATGAACAATGAACTATCACAAATACATTAGTGATAGCATCACAACCCATCATCAATACCACTAGATTCACCGCTCTCATTTGATTGGAATACCGCTGTCCTTCTTTTAAATGTGTTTATTTTTATTTTTTAGTCGTGACTATGAAGAAAATCAAAGGCAAAGGAAGTAACACGACTGAGAAGGAGTTTGTGTTTGAGTTCAAGGCAGGGAAACACAACTGTGTTCTCAAAGTACCTTTGCAGTTTCCTGTTCAGGAGAACGTCAACGACCTTCATGGACGTCTGATGCAGCTACATAAAATACCTTGCTACGTAGAAAACGGTGAGATGGCTTCACTATGTAGAAATCAGTTGAACCGCAGAGGCAGAGTCTGATTGTTTTTATTAGCTCCTCTGGTGTCGTAGTACTGTACACTTTGTTTACTTTAGTGCGGGCACGATGGGTTCATGTCCCATTTGTTGATTGTTATGATCATATGCGGGTGGGATATTGCCTGACTTTCATGCAAAGACGGCTGGGATATAACTTCCTATGACACTGAGGCTGAACACAATTGAAAAAATAAAGCTACGTTGGATGTTGATATTGATAATTGCATTGAACAAATACATTAGTGTTATGTATTTGAATTACATTTCATGTATTGAGTGACAAGCTTACGATTCGTTAAATAAATAAATGCAAAACACACTTTAATATGATTGTATTGTTCTCAAAATGCTTCTTTGTTAGAATTGAAAGTATCACTGTCCGACTTCATTGAGAAGAAGACCATTTTGGAGTATGACAGAGAGGCAGAACAGGCCCTGCAAAGACTCACAATGGGACATGTAGACATAAATCAGCTCACCAATGCGTGGACCAGAGCCTATGCAGAGGTGAGGACACGGATCACTGTTAGACCTAAAACACCAGGGTATCATTTTACTTACTGATTGCCATTATCACTCTTTTTTTTTTTTTTTTTTTTTTTTTTTGCATGCTGACAAAATAATTTTTTACATGTGAAATTACAATTTGCGTTCAGCACAATCTTTAATATGGCTTTTTGTGACACTGTCTTGTCCTATTTTCATGATAACACAGTGGAGTGTTATGTCAAGTCGCAGATCATTAAAATAATTGGAGCAGATGTGATGATGTATGACCTATTTTTTTGTGAGTACTGATGAGGAGAGCCACTTTGTTGCATTTTGACTCTCCCTGGTTGATTACAATTTTGTTTGTCACCCATGATAGAACTGACACATTCATATTATTTTTGGAAAATGTTCTTGAGTATAAATAGTTTCTCCACCATGTTGGCCTGCCTTAACTTGTACTTTTAGGCTTCTTGCCTCCTGCACTTAAACATTTAAGACTAGCTTTTACGATAGTCATTCAAAAATAACCATGGAGGTCTTTCAGTGTTCATCATGATTCCTGAGCAAGTATAAATAGAGGAGTTGGGATTCTTTTCTATTCATGGATGTGCTGCAAAACCAGATACATTTTTATTTCAAAGAAGTGTACTAAAGCTACATCGTAAGTCTCTTATTTCCTTTTGCGTGTAACATTTCAGACCACACTAGAGCATGCACGACCTGAGGAGTCCAGCTGGGATGAAGAATTTGCAGATGTTTACCACGAGTTGATCCATTCGCCTGCCTCAGATACACTTCTCAACCTGGAGCACAATTACTTTGTCCGTATATCCGAGCTCATCAGCGAGAGAGACATGGAGCTCAAGAAGATACAAGAGAGGTTAGTGCTTCAGAGGCTGGAATCCCCACCCCCCTTTTTTTTTTCCAGATGCACCTTAGATCTATAAATGTAATTTGCTAGATTTGCTCTTGATTTGGCTGCAAATATTTGAAAAGCTAGAAACATAAAAACGTCATAAATTCTTTAACCACATGTAAACATCTTTAGACTATACAAAAAAATGAAAGTTTGATTTAATGTTTCCACATTATATAATTGCATCCGCACAATAGTGTTTTGTCATTTAACAAAAAGAGCCGTATTTTGGGCCCCACCATGCCCATGGGTGGAATTTTCTTTATTCATTTTTCTTCCGTGTGTCAGACAAGCTGCAGAAATGGATAAAGTGATGCATGAGTTGGGGAATACACTCAGTGACCATGATGTGAATGCAGTAGCTTCCCAGCACTTTGATGCACAGCAGGTAAAAAGAATATTCAGGAGAGTTATGATCATATAGTCATATAATATGAGGTGGTCCTCAGCTGTTGTCTTGTCTTTGAACAGGTGCTAGAGAACAAATGGGTCACTGAACTGAAGCAAGTGACTTGTATTCAAAAGCAAGAATATCAAGCGTGGGTCATTAAACTACACGAGGACCTGCAAAAATCCAACAACAGCAGCCAAATTAAGTATGCGTGTATTTGTGTACAATAGGAAGAATTTTGTAGGCATGATACACTGCACATTGTTTAGTTTTTTTTTTTACACAAAATTCCAGGCCTTACTGAAACTTCTTGATGCAATTAGCATTTTCTAAGTATAACTGCACAGTACTGTATATACTGTAGATCTGCAACCTATAGAACTCTTGAATTTGTATAAATGCTCTTATTGCTAAGTTATACGGTTACTGTCCAGTGAGGAGATTAAGGTGCAGTCCAGCCCGCTGTCAGAACCTTCAGATTCTGGAGACCGAATGTTTGAAGAGAAGCCTCAAATGGAAGAAAGCTTCACTATTCATCTAGGTAAGCATTTGACTTTGAGAAAACATCAAGCATATTTTAATTGTAATTTGTTCAATTACATTTGCTCAAGAGCACCTGAAAGAAAACTGGCATTGCTCAAACGATATGTTTGTTCATGTGTTTGTTTGTTTGTTGATTTTTATAGAACATAGCTGCTGAACTTATTTTGTATCCTTAACCTCTGTACTTGTTTTGACTAGGAGCACAATTGAAGACTATGCATAACCTGCGACTGGTGCGGGCAGACGTGTTGGACCTTTGTAAGCACCGACGTCATGGCAGCAGTGGAGCAAAGCTGCGTCGCCTGCAGACGGCCCTTTCGCTCTACTCATCATCACTGTGTGGTCTGGTACTCTTGGTTGACAACAGGGTCAACTCCTATAGTGGAATCAAGAGAGGTTAGAGTACAGTAAATATTACATATGTTTTGTATTTTCCCTTTTGTTATTGTTGGTGCATTATTTAATCAACCCTCTTCAGTTAAGTAATCTTCCAATTCAATAGCTCCATTTGCCGGGCTATAGTTAGCCAAAAATAATGGCCCTACTCATATGCTCTTCAATGTCACATTAAAAGGCTCCTCTCCTTGAAATTAAGACTGTTGGGGATGTGTTTATGGCAACCAGACATAATCTTGATAGAAGTTTCTACTAGCAACGATAGTAAAGTATCATTTAGGCATTATGTCATGACTCTTTATCGACCTAGATTTTGCAACGGTGGCTAAGGAGTGCACAGACTTCCACTTTCTCTGCCTGGAGGAGCAGCTTGAAGAGGTGCAGCAGGTGGTGCTCTATGCCAGAGCCCAGCGGAGCAGCAAGCAGAAAGATCAACCTGGTCAGACCTTTGATTGCAACTCTTTGCAACTGTTTTAACTATCTATAAAAACCTTTTACAGATTCTGTGTTTTCAACATCTTATTATTCAAAACTGTTGTCGCAGAGCTCCCCAGGAATGGAAGTGACGATAAAAGTAAAACTATAGAAAGAAATCCTTCAAATATATTACCAGGTAAAAGGTTGTTGATATTATTCCGCAATGTAAATTTCCGACCAAACCTTGGGCCTCAGTAATATCTCACTCACGCCCTTCTCTTTGCCAAGGTGAATTCTATGTCTCGCGGCACTCCAACCTGTCCGAGGTCCATGTCGTCTTCCACCTGTGTGTGGACGACAACGTGCGTTCAGGGAACATCACGGCCAGGGACCCGGCCATTATGGGTCTCAGGAACATTCTCAAGGTCTGCTGCACACATGACGCAACGACCATCACCGTCCCACTACTGCTGGTGCATGATATGTCAGAGGTAAATGGATTATAATCTGATGACATAACAGTCAAAAGTTCTGACAAGCACTACTGTACAATTTAAATATCATACAGCAAGTATTTTAATTTGATTAAAAACAAAGCTTTGTCTAGCTGTTGTGGTGTGAGGAAATGTGGTGGTGTCATGCCGCAACTTTCACGACTTCAATTTGGTTCAAGTGGTTCATTTGGTTTCCATAACTGACCCCTTTGAGCAACTTGAGTTCTAATTGATGGCTTCTGGTTCCACATCAAAGCAGTGCGGTCAATGCGGGCCTTTTCGTCTTTGTTGACTCCAATCGAAATGTGTTTGTCTGAATTACAGACAACAAATAGTATTCGACAGGTGTCTTGCCTTTTTTTTTTTTCTCAATGTTGAGGGCACTCGAGAAAAAATAACACAGGGGAATGTAGAAGAATGCTAAACCACTGTATACTTTGAAGAGTGTTTTCGAAAACCAGTTCACTGAGCTACATTTCAAATCAAAACCACATCAATGTTTGTGTTCTCCTTGCCGGTAATTGTTTCTCTTGCTCTCTGCCAACAGGAAATGACCATACCGTGGTGTTTGAAGAGAGCAGAGTTGGTCTTCAAGTGTGTGAAAGGTACAATTGTTAACAAATGTGATTGCATCTGTAACATAAAAAAAATATGTTTTAATTTTGCGGCGCTACACATGATCAGCATCGCAGATATTAGAGCAGAATGTAAGTGGGTTCATATGTGGGTGGTGCTCCTGCTCATTATTATTTTATTGGCAGGTTTCATGATGGAGATGGCCTCATGGGATGGAGGCATATCACGCACAGTGCAGTTCCTCGTGCCAAGGGTGAGATATGTGAATATTTATCTTATGCCACAGTTATGCAGCCTTGTTTTCGATGCCCATTGCGAAAGTATCAGGTAACATCATCAGAGTCCTCATGGCCACTGCCATCTTGCACAGGAAATTCATGCCAGTCACTATTTAGTCTTCTAAGACTATCTTGCATTTGCTATGTGGAAACAAATCGTAGTTGAGTAGTGTGAGCAATAATCGGACGACATTAAATGTCTCGTTGACACGAGTGAATGCACAAACTCCCTTTTAATTATTGGCTGCCAGAAAAGCGCTCTCTTAATTCAACCAAAACGTATACCGAAGGAGAACACCTGGCTTTGCAGCGCATAACCTTTGAGTGTTTAAAAAGCTCCCCATAAATAATAGCTTAGTGAGCCTTACTTTGTCTTGAGCTGTGTTTACACTATGTGATATATGCAAGCTTTGACACTCATTCGCATACATGCCTGACAAGCATTGAAATTTACACGCAGCTGTCATTACTGACGTACATTTACCATGAATTCCACATCCCATTGTTTTATCTTAACAGCTGAAGAATGTCACCACAAGGTTCAGATGCTTCCGTGCGATTTGGCTCGACATTCTCCAAAATTCATTTGGACCTGTCCGCCTTGCGACACATGACATTTTATTTTCGGCTTTGCAGAATGTTTATACCTACGGGGGGCTGTGTGGTTTGAGAGACAGCTGAGCCTATAGCATGGAGTCATGTTGACACCGTAAGACTATAAAACGAGAGGCATCAAAAGCTCCGACCGAATCGGCTTCCTGTCAGCTCCATGCTCGGGCAGGATTGGAAATAGCTCAACCGAAACAACATTGTGCCTTCAAAGAGACTAAATATACGCCGTGGTGTTGTATGTTGACGTGTACGATCAATACTTAACATTCTCATTTGACGGGTGCTGTCTAGTTTTGTTGGAGTCATAGCTAACATTCAACCTACTCATAACTCATCCCGACAAGGAAATACCTTCATCTTCAGTGCATCTCTCTTATCACCTTCTCGCACACGATGCAATTTTGTCATGGCTAATATTTCATCTTTTTAGCTCTACTGCCAAATACCTGTTCCTCATTTCTCATTGGTTGTTTATGCGTGTGTGTGTTTATGTTGACAGAGTATTTCAGAGGAAATGTTTTATCAGTTGAGCAACATGCTGCCTCAGATCTTCCGTGTCTCCTCCACGTTAACGCTCACGTCAAAGCCGTGATGGGTGAAGATGAATCATACTTTAAGGTGCAGTCATCTCTTTACTTCTTTTTAAAGTTGTTGCTGTGTTTTTATTATGACATTTGGTGGGGTGTGCGTTAAGCACTTATGGAAAAGTGAGGAACCTTAATCAATTTAATACGTTTGTTTATTTGTGTTGTCTTTAAAGCTGCATATCTTAGTGAAAGACGACTGGGTCCCGCAGCTCACAGAGCAGCTGCTGCAATTATCATTTCAAACCTCCAGGGTGCAGCGCCCCCGACAGATTTTTCTGACATCAGCAACAAACCCCGGGAGCTCATGTCATTTCCTCAGAGCAGCACTCTGTAGCGTATTCTGTTTGCTGGAGTCGCAGTTAGAATGCTGCATCGACTGATGTGAAGTGTTATAGTGGAATCTCGCCGCTAGGCAGTCTAAACTACTGCCTTGGAAGATGTCTTGAATACTAATACAGTGGAACAAAGAAAGACAAGTCAAAAGTGCGGCTGGTTTTAAAATAACATGTCACATAAAATGCAAATTACAATAATCATTTCCATAGTCTAAGCGTATCTGTCGCCAAATCTTTATTAACAGTTTTAGTTAACATTTTTCACCATCATACAATTTGGCCGTTGCACAAGACGTGATACTTTGTGAATAGTGGATAGCTTGCTAAAGGCAGCAGTCATGGAAATGTATAACTGTAAATAGGTGAATGTCTACACAGTGAAAGTAAAAAAAACACACAAATTGTGTCTTGGCTGCTTAGTACATACAATATGACTGAAGCAACAAGTTTTCACCAATAATAAATGAAGAAACAAATATATGCCGCTAAACTCTCTTGTCTTCATATGAAGAGACTCAAGTAGAAAAAGCTGTAATCGTCGTCTGCATCATCATATTGTTACAACACATTCTTTTGCTTTAACGTTGTCTGGCGATCAGCAGTAGAAATTATTTTGAAATGATAAAAAGTCCAAGTTGACAATAGATTTTAGGTTTCATTATGCAGCGAGCAACTTCTATTTTGCACTTATTTGATATTTAAGTGTATGCCCTCGTAATAAAGGTTTCCTGATTGATGTGATTCCAATGCTGCAACATAAAGAGAGGTAGCATGTGCTCACTCAGTAGCAGAGTTTTCTGACTTGTCAACTTTGTAGCGCTGGGGTGAGTTTAATGGTCTGGTTCTAAAAGTAAGCTGTCATGGCTGTTACACTATAAAACATGTTTATGTGGTATATTGTGGCTTTTCTCACCTTGCAATGGCCGCTCAAGTCTGCCAGCTGGCTTTATCACATCAGGCATAGCTCATGCTGTCATGGTTTGGTTCATTCACATCCTGGGGAAGGTTTTCTGTGGAGATGGGTAATGCCAACTCCTAAAAGACCATTTGCACTGGTGCAAAGATGAGCAGGATGCAGCTTTTTAATGCTGCATTGCAGTGAGCTGGAGTATCACTGCTTAAGTGTTTTTTGGGCCCGCCTCTCCGCTTTCATGACAGCAGATGGCACTGTTCTTGAAAGCAAATGTTTACAAAAAAAAGGAAAAGATCTACAGTACTGCTTTTGTTTGTCTTACACCACACATCTGCAATTCATCCAGATGACAGTCTTATGGTTTCTGTGTTCTGTTTGATTTTGTAAAACGTTCTTGTAAATGTACTTTTTAATTTAAAAAAAATACTTGAACAGCAAATTGTAAATTTCTCAGTTTCAGATTGTAGATGATTTACATTTTTGTCATCCAGCAGCGTGAAATCTGTTGAGTTGTCCAAGGGCAAGTATTTTGCATCTGTCGATTCAAGATGATTTGTAGTCACCGGAAGAGAATTCAACCAGAAGCTGCATCACATCTTTCATGATAAACACAGTCAGCAGGATGTGCAGAGGAAATGCCCTAACCTCATGTTATGAAAGTGTGCAGTTTATCACGCTTACCATGTTGAGAACCGATTAAATTGTATGTTTTGCACAGAGTTCAACATTCTTCGAATTTGTCTCGGTGGTATGAGGTGTTGGGTTTCCTTTAACGGTGTTCATTCAGTCTCTTCTATACAAGAGCTAGTCAATTTGTCCTCTCAGTGCTGATTCTCTGCTTGGAAAATGATGAGTGAAATCTTCCACCAACTGACACCTAATATGTAATTAAAGTAGCCTCAGAAGATTATGTTGACAAAGTATCAAAAATAACCATGACCCACCTCCCATAACCTCCTTTGAAACTAATTATTTTCCCTACGTAAACCCAGCATTATTGTGAGGTCATTTAAGTCCATGACTACATGAAGCTATGATCATCTTTTTAAAGTATTAACACTTAAAACATATTCTCTATATATTTTATTCTGTCTCTCTGTCTCTCTGTCTCTCTCTCTCTCTCTCTCTCTCTCACACTCTCTCACTCTCTCACTCTCTCACACTCTCACACTCTCACACTCTCACACTCTCACACTCTCTCACTCTCACTCTCAATTAAAAAGTCGTGCACGAAATATTTCTTTCAAGGTTCAAAGTAAAGATACATTCAAGTTCACTGTAATTCTGATTGTAAATACCTCAAGTTCTGCTTGCTTCTTCCCACGTCAGAGACGTTTCTATGTTATGTTATAAAAACAAAGGTCCTGTATTATATCATGTTGAGTTGCCTTTAATATAGCAAAAAAATGAATGAATAAATAATCTGTCGTGATTTTACAATTCGGTGATGTTGATTTATTTTGAAAGTAAAGAGCGGAAGTGGTACGTTTCTCCCTCTTCTGACTTTGAATGTACTTGTCAGTCACAGCTGGCGAGTTGGCTGGCCCCTAAAGTTAAGCAAGATCGGTGTGTGTGTATCGGGATCGAGCAACTCGCTGCATGGATTTCTCAGAGCCGAGCTGATGTGAACGTAACTAAAGGTGAGATTTACATTTTCAAACACCCTTCATTCTTTTTATCTTTGATTTGCAAGCGCTGTGATTTATTTGGGGCTTATTTGTCGTAAGTGACGCTCGTATAAACGAAGCGTTGCTAAGTTGGATGAAACTTATTCATTGCACGCGGCTGTTGGACGACGTCTGACCCTGATGAAGCCTGGCTTTTATTTACTCGTGCTACAGGGTACGCGACCGAGGATGAAACCATGAGATTTGATGAGCGTTTTTGTCGCGTAGTATAGAAGGGGAGGAAAGATGTGCATCGGTTAGCTTCGGTCCAGCGGCGTGGTGCTTTTTGGAAGCAACCCCCTCCCCCTCCAGCCTGCGTCAGTGCGCCTGGCTCTCATCCACGAACTATTTTGATCGCACAAGAGTATTACCGTGTCATTATCTTCACTGACTAAAAAGACGCTTCTGTCGTAGCAACCTCCTTGTTAGTTGTGCGTAAACGTTCTTGGCGCTGTGTTGTGAACACATGGAAAACACGAGTGCAGGAAAGGATGGAGTTTTGGTCACTGTCTGGAAAGTCGCTCCCCTCTTTGCTGATTGTGATGATGACTAGTTGTGCAACTAGATAGCAATGTTTTATTCATTGTTAGTTGTCGCGTAAACGTTTTTGACGCTCTGTCAAAGCCCTGTTGTTGTGACACATGAAAACACGAGTGTAGGGAGGGATGGAGTATCATGATGACTAGTTGTGCAACTAGATAGCAATGTTTTATTCTTAGGAGAAGTGATTGATCAACCACTGCGGTTGCAAAATTTCCAAGAAATTAAATGTAATTTAACAGGAATTACCAATGCTATACAACACCCAATTAAGATGTACTGTGATTTTTTTGTGGAGTTCCAAACATCTTTTCTTACAAGAGTCAACAAGTTTCCATCCTTCAAGGACAAACACAATCATCCTTTCTGTGACAGCCACCATTATAAAAGCTTAACTGAAAAGGTAATGAATGTTTGAACAATTTCTTACTAATAAAGGAGAAATTTGGCTCATAAGTACCACAGGTGACAAGAAATTCAGAAAAAAGAAGTTAACCACGATAATGAAATTTAAAAGGCTAACCAGTCACACTAATAACTTAAAAAAAAACGTTAACTGTTCTCCACCACTCTTAGATGCTCCCTGACCAAAAGGTACACGAGATATGTCAAATTGGATGATCATTTTGATTGAAGGTCCCTCCGAGGATTGAGGTTGTTTAGCAATTATACAAATATCAATCTACTGTAGATTAGAACCTATGGAGTTTGGACAAGGTATGTGCTCAAGTATTGTCTGTAAATCTTTGAGAATATTTTGTCAGTTTTTGTTTAACACATCAAGATGTGTACTATACAGAGCAGTTATTATTTTCGTGCAACAACTACAAAAATAGGCAACTATTATTATTATTTTTTAATTGTACTAACGCCCAAGTTAGAACATTGCAACTACGGATACATTTGCATGAATTCCTATCACTGTTTAGGTTGACCTCTCAATTGAAATCGCCATTCATAGACAAACCTTTTCCTTCAATTTCCTTTGGTACGTTTCGTTTGGAATCAACACTACCTTGAGAAGCAGAGTGGAGCAAAATGTTGTAACAAATGTCCCGACAAAAGAACTTTTATTGTTACCGTGATTGCTCTGCCATTAACAAAGACCTCGATCTGCCCACTCTGTTCCACTCTCCATGGACCTCTCAAGAGGGTTATTCACCCGAGCCGACAAAATAGACTTTTCTCTATTGTCCACTTTGGACCATACGCTGAACTCGTCCTTCTTGTATTACTGAATAGTAAATAGTACCTTTTGTTTGCTTTGATAGCTCCACAATCTCAAACTCAGCCTTGTAATAGAATAGCAGAACATGTACAAACTGTGCACCCAATTCCATAAAATTTTAACTTTTCTTAAATGGCCTATACAAGTGTATAAAATAGTTAATCGTAACAACTAACTCAAACAACTAACAACTTTTTGATGCATGGTTGCTAAATGCAATTTGGCTTTGAAGCTTTTTTTGGTAAACGTTATTTACCATCCTACAAATGTAAAAGAATTTACTTGCTTTAAAGCCTGCAAAATGCCTTATTGCACTGAGGAGCTATCAGAGTGTATACTATATTTGTCAGTTGTCTGGTGGTGTCACAAAAACCCGAAGAAAATGCAAAACACACCTGTAGAGTTAATAGTTGAGAACTGAAATGCTAAGGCTAAACCAGCTGACTGTCGTCTTATGGCTGTCTTTGAGTCAAATACAACCTCCCAGCCCAAACCAAGTGCGGTGAATATGGCACACCGTGGAGGAAACCAAGGTACTTAAGCGGACTAAGGGCTTAGCAGTTTTAATCACTTGTAGGCACTTAACTAAACTTTGTGGAGGAAGCTTTGTTGTTTTCCACATGATACTGGATTCTCGATAAAAAAAAAAATGCATGCAATTTTCAAAATCATGTGGAACTTTTTCTATGTTTGCTCCGACAGGACCGTTTCATTACGGATATATCCCTTTTTTTTGACTGATCGATGTTCTTAATCCTTGAGTAGTTGCTGATAAAAAGTAAATGATACCACAAGTACTTTTGATGCACAAAGTTCCAGTAGATGAATTTAAATCAAAATCTTTTTTTTTTTTTTTCCGATGAAAGTCTGCAATGGACAGTTAAAGCCCATAATAAAACACAAATCTCCATGAGTTTAAAATTTCCCTGAATTTAAGATTAATTTGTAATACATTAACAAAAATGCTAAATGAAATGGAAAAACTCTCAGATTTTTTCTATTTGTTTAAAATAAATTAAAGTGCAAAATAAAACAGGTCCAACTAACTATGACACTATCAAGTTGGAAAATAATCATCTAATATGTCTCACCTATACTATGGTCAAGTGTGGGAGTCGAGGTCATTGTGAGGTCTTTCTCGGTCAAAGTTTTGTTTGCTGCAGTTGCTCTGGCAGCAAGTGTAGCCATAAACAATCACAGGTATGTTATCTCTCCAAGACCCACCCCCCCCCCCCCCCCTCATGGTAACTATTCAAGACTTTTTGTGGGAATGCACTCCCCACCACCACAATGTCATGATAGGCAAGAAGCAATGCTACACAACACTTTCCTGCATTCTTGCAATGTTGTTGGCCCATAATAGACATAATAATGTCTTTCCACTTTCCAGCTTTCGATCTTTTGCTCTCTTCAACTGCACCTATTGTAAAGGAGAGATCATTTATTGCCCATCATAAGTTCAAACAGTAATTTCTTTCAGCTGAGATTTGAGGCTTTAGTGTGACTTAAGTGATATATTTCTTCTTTGGTATTTGGTGATTTCACCATTATATGACCTCAGGGGGAGCTCCACTGGGATGTACCACTGTTGGTTATTTCACTGGCAAATTGCTCAGATCCGCTTGCTTTCGTCTTACAATCTCTTTAACCTGGCAAATCAGTTTGCCCCGCTTTTGCTCTAGAAGCAAATATTTTGCTCTAGCTCCTAATTGCATAAATAGTGAGATCATTTGTTGCGACTGGAGGGGGAGTAGTAACCATTAATCAAAAGCAAAACAAAACCAGGAAGATTTCCTCTCATAAGTGCACATGAGGCCACTAAGCTCTCTCAGTGCAGGAAAGGGACGAATATGTAACATTTTCATTCCTTTGTAATCTTTCGTCGATGAGAAGCAAAAATGGTTTCTTCCTAGCTCCGTGCAAGCTGCAAGGCTAAAGTCCAAGCAGCCTCCTTGTAATAGTGCTCTTCAGCCAGCTGGACCAAAGAGAAAGACCTCTTACATGTTCCGCTAATGGGCCAAAGCGAAACGAAAAGATGTCAGCTACCCCGCCAAGAAGGAATGTCACCTTTGTGACATTGTTGCCCAGCTTTTTTATTGGTTGATATGTGGCCACTTTTTAAGGGTTAGCTAACAACGAATTGTACCTTTTGCTTTCCAATAGCAAAACAAATATTGCTATGCTACTTGTTACTTTTTAGAAAAGAATAATACAACTTGTCTTCTTTGTGGAAATGTGATTTACCTGAATAAATAAATAGCAGTCAGACGTCCTGCTGGGCTTGCAGCCAGGTTAAATTGATGCAAGAGAGCGAAGGTACATTTAGGTACATTTATCCACTTTGAATGTCTAGTTTGATTAAAGACGTGGAAAAAAGGCCTCGTCAAAGTTCAGCTAATCCAACACTCGAAATAAATTCTTTATATTTGAACTTCCTCTAGATTGTTTTTCTAACAAATCCCCTTTTGTTGTTGCCTCAAGTAATGTGCTTTTGCTTCACTCCTACCCTGCTCTCCTTCACTAATTCCATTCACCGACACCATTTAGTTCTGCCCACATTGTTCAAGTGTAGATGAGGCCGCATGGTATTGAAAGCAAAAACAGCCTCCAGTCCAGCTCTCTTCATGGGAAAGGTGTACAACAGATGGCAGATGAACCTATCGCTTTTTCTGTAATTCCCCATCAATGAGGAGCACTGCTGAAGGCAGTTTAGGTCAACATAAGGACGTATAGGCCCTGGAGCAAGGATAACACTGACTTGGCCCTCGACATGTTCCCATAGTGATAAGGACTCGCTCGGCCAGATGCTCGCACAGACACACGCTCCTGACCTTTTGCTACACAAGTTTGTAAGGCAGTGCATCAAAAAGAAAGATGCCTCAAACTTCCAGGAAAGTACACCAGCAAAGGGGACAATTGGAGGTTTCAAACGTTCTGTGCTCTTGTTTTAAAGACTGATGTTTTTTTTGGTGGGTATTACAAGGGTTCTCTTTCCTGTCGCGGATTGAAAGTATGAGGAGAGACCTTTGATATGTGAGCTGTCCTTTGCTTTGTGAAAAGATCAAGCTCATGATCTCAGTAAAGCGTGTAGGGAGGGCTTTGTCCTGTCCTTGGTACTGTCGTCCAATCACGGTGTTTACGTGTGGCAAGCTGAGGGGTGCGTAGTGCGTACACATTGGGCCGCAATCAAATTAGTGTTACCCTATTGTTGATAGCAAACAATGTGTTATTTGTGAAGCCGTGTTGGCAGCACGACGGCCCGTGCACGCCTGATTCAGGATGCGTAATTAAAATGGAAGGAATTTGTCTTGATTAGGTTTTTTTGTTTGCTGACAGGCACTTTTGGTTTAGTCGTGATGCTTGGTTTTTCCTGTTCTTCCAGAAAGCTTGGCTCCGGCGCTTTTCCTTTTATATCGAGTAACTATGTGGACTAACACGTTTTTATGTACCGCCTTGTGTAATTACAACAGGCTACTAAGTCAAAACATCAGGAAGACAAAAGGTGTGCACCAGAACAACCTGTGTCTAGCATTATTGGGATTAACAATGTCCTTTTTAATCATGTGACTTTTCTGCCGACCTGAGTCGAACGGTAACTTTTTAACACAATGCAGGGTAATAGCTACATGTCTGCTCTCTTTTTAAGTATCTGTGTCACGTATTTACTTAAAGGTCAATTTGTTGTTGAAGCACACAATGAGTGATTGATTCCTCCAATCCAGTCACGGGTGTTTAGTATAATGTGGCTGACATTAAAGCTTTAAAAAGTTTCCCTTTTTGCTCTATTTCTGGCACACAATATGGCCTTTTTTTTTTTTTTTTTAATCAAAACAGGGAACAGTGTCTCATAGCTTTTATGGGTACTGTTGGGTTTGGCAATTGCTGGCGAATGCATGTTTGTGGAAATGGGTGCCACAGAATTTAAACTTTTTTTTTTTTAAAGAGTGGAACGTGCATGTATGTTTTGACCAAAGCTTGTAATAAAAACGACCAAGTATGATAAATATAGAACCGCACCGCACAAGGGAAAACAAACTAAGTCTTCCTGGTTCTCGGTGACAAATGTGACTATGATGTCAACATGTATGGAGACAGTCTCAATGCAAAAACAGCTGAATAATGCAGAGACACCCATGTTCAAACTTGGCTAACCTGACATATAATGCGTGTCCTATTATGAAAGAATTACTCTATGAATGTTCTTAACGCCTTTTCCAACGTGTTGTGTTGAGCAGTGTTGCCGTGAGGCGTGGTGCAGTGATTTCTTCTAATCCTCCTCCACTGATGAGAATTTTTGTTTTTCTTTTCAACCAAGGACATTTATGTTGCATGCCCTTGTTATAAATATCACATTTATACTCGTGTTTGTCCTTGAGGACAAAATAGGTCAGAATCAAGCTTAATCTGTGATTTTCTGAATTCCTTTAATTCTGGGGAAACCAATCCCACTACTCAGCCACTACTCTTCACCCGCACGCCGTCTTCTTATTGATCGGCCTCTTGGCTCTAGAAATGGAGATTCCTGAAAGCCAGTCGTATTGTAACAACATTATTCCTACTCCACTGCCTCGCAGCGCTAACCAACCTCCCTTTCAGAGCTCCCTGTGCCCCACATTTTTCTTCCTCTGTATTGTAGTTTGAGATTCACATACATACATACATACATACATATGCACGCACGCGTCCACTCAAAGAGGCTTAGTACTTGCAAAGCTGGTGAACCAGAAAACAGGTTTAAGTTGTCCACAGCCAAGTGGTCATTCAAGAGTATGACCTTAGAGCTGAGGAGATAGCGATGAAGCAGTAGGCAGTTTGGCATGACACTTAGTCAGTGAGCCCACAACAGAACTTTTCGAGCGTACAAGCTTGTAAAAAGATTAGCTCGGGGGTATGGCCTTTGTGTGGGGTTGTTATAGTATCATTCGATTCTGTCATGGGCTCTTTTTACAAAAACAGGTGTGACTCAAGTGTCTCATTTTCACTTTTGCCGTAAGCGCAGTTTGTATTTGCACACATCCAATCTCAGGGTTCTGGGGCGGGCAACAATATGTTTTGCTGCAAATGAAAACAGGAAAAAGTACGCTTTGGGATTTTTGCAGTTCCCAATTTACAGGTTTATAAGAGAGGGGGGAGGAAGAGTGACTAAGAAGAGGAAGGGAGGAAAGGGAGGTGATTCAGTAGAGGAGGGAACAGTCCATGTCAACAGATGCAGTATAAAAGTAGAGAAGCTGAAAACCTTAGCCAGAATTGCTCTCTTTCATTCTTTATGGGGATGATTATCCATTACTTGCTGATTATTCACTGTCTTCCTTGGGGACCAGCGAGCGGTGAGTATCATTTTTCACAGTATTTCATTACATTATGTATTACAATCTGGTACCATAAATTCTTCTGTAAATCAGACGTGGATGCTCATTTTTCAACTGATATATATGCACACACATATAGAACATAAAACCTGTGACTATGTAAAACTCCCCTCATATTAATAAAGTTAAAAATATATTTTACCAGAAAAGTACAACTACCAGCTATTCACATTGTAGACTAAATTCAATTAGCTAGAATATGTACTCTTGTGAAAAAAAAAAAGATAACCAAACTAACTGCTCTTTTGAAAACACGTAAATGCACCTGATATTGGTTGAATGAAAACCCATTAACTGTTGCATCGGCTCTCGATAGTTCTCGCCATTCACAATACAAATTCTGCAGTGCCGTGCTCTGGAGAACATGTGTGACATGGTCACAAGGGCTTGACCACTTGACCACTCTACGTATCACTTGCGCTACCACAGTCACTTGTTTGCCATTGAAAACGTAATTCATGGAATCTTCTTTATTCATCCAACGACGGAAAATATATTTTTACAGCGAACATATTCACAGTTTCACGCAAATCAAAAAACAATTACATAACAAAAATATTATATTTTTTTCCACAAAAGAGATGATGACATCATTTCTGGTTCCCGGAGAGAACAGATGGGCAGCATTTGAGGAGAAATATCTCACCAAATACAAATATAGCTTCATGTGGTTTACACGTTAGTCTTTTTTTTTTTGCCTGTCCTCTTTTGCCTTCGGAGATTGACGAAGTGTTTCTTACCTGATTGTCAAGTCTTACTGGTTATTAAGTCATGTACAGTGAAACTTATGAACTTAATTTGTTCCATGATCGGGTTTGTATATTGCTGGTTACAGCAGATTGATCACTCTAAACGGATGAAGTCGACTGAGATCTGGTAGGATTGACATATGGAGAATGAAACTGGGCAATGATCGTCAAAATGATGTAGTTGCCTTCCATCCTGGTGATGAATAGGGTGCATAAAAAATAGGAAGGTAACAGATGTTGCTGTTCACCTTTGGTGTTACGTTTGCAGGTATTTTTTTGCTCACATGGTGACTGGTTGAACTGTGCGAAAGACAGGCTCTGAAATTACTTCTCGTAGGTGTTTTGACACTTCTAAAAGACAAGCAAAGCATCAGTGGGAGTCAGAATTCTCTTGGCAAATGGTTTAGTGTGTTTGCTACATTACATTGCTGCAGCTGACTCATCTCTTCGCCGCCTGTTGTTCTGTTTCCTGCTGTCTCAAAGCTATTGGTGAGGAGCTTTGACAGTCCATCAAAAATCACACCCTTTTGTTGCTGATTTTGACAATCTCTTGGAAAATGTTGAGATTTACCACGAAAAGACAGTGACTGGAGCTACTGTTCTTTCCAGTCTGCGGCTTGTTTTACAAGAATGCATCACAACATGGTTTGGGTGGTAATTTGATCATTTGATAACTTTCTCCTTTTTAGATCCAGAATGCAGAGAAGACGATGAATTCTCCAAGTGATCGACGACACTTACGCGTCTTTGCTGTGGCCCGTCCTCTGCGGCCCCATCTGCCTCCCCAAAGTTAAACCCCCACCCAGCCATACCTCGACAAATAGCCATCTCAGAGGGGAGAAGAGGCGAGCCAGCCCTCGTAAATATGCCTGGATGGAGGTCTCAGTGGCGTCTGCTCCTGCTGAACTCCCTTACCTGTGGCCTCGAGATTTGTGTGGCAGCAGGGATCACATATGTGCCACCCTTGCTGCTCGAGGCTGGTGTGGAGGAGCGATACATGACTATGGTTTTAGGTAAGTGGTTACTCTCTTTAAGTGTTACCATTAAGTACCAAAGCAGTTCTGGTGCTAATGGCCAAACTAGTACCAGTTCCTCACATTTTACCGACAGCAAAGGGAGAACTAAAACCTCATTCACGGGAATCTAACAAAACAACACTTAAGAAAAAAAAACCGATGACAATCGAAAAGTATGACTGAGAAAATATGCAAGTTTTAGTATGGAGGAGCTTTCCAGGCACTGTTTCCATTTCATATTGGCCCTCAAACGGCAAAATATTCGACCTATGTACTACTTTTAGGCATATACTAAAGACTTGATTTCAAGACTATCCTTCTGCGCGGACTATGAAAACACTTATAATCGTCCACCGCTCAGTGGAATAGCGGCTATTAGAAGAGAGCATGACATTGAATGCATTCTTACATTTTACACTTTGGAATGAACAAGGTTTCAAGTCCAAATTGTACAAATCCCTGAGGTTTGTCACGACATACATTATCAAGGAACATTGAGGAGGCTGACCCTTGAGCAAAGTGGCCGTTTAAAGCATGTCTTTGTTGGGTAAGCGGCGGACAGGTTACTCCATAAGTGGCCTTCAGGGGAAATGAAGGTCTAATGAACCCTTACAGATTTGAATTGAATATGTAACAACCAATGAACATTTATTTCATCATGCATAAAGCCTCTTGGGAACCGTTGTGTTTGCGTATGTTGGTGACTGATGAAAGGAAATAGGGCACTTTAACTGCTCTTAAATCAGCCATGTAAAGGCAAATCATTTTGGTTGAAATGGGCCTAAGTAGAGATGTCCACGTGCATTTTAAGGCTGGCTGAGCCATTATAAGCGATGTATCTACAATGATTATAATGATAATAGAACATTCTAACTTCTATTCATTTTCCTGCTCAAAAAATACCTAAACAGGGCTAGTTTGTGAAAATGAACCCTCTTCACTTTTATCCCTTTAAAGCATCTAATTTTAAACTGTCTTGTGCACGACAGGTTATAGCTGAAGTTAGACAAAAAAAATCATGTTTTTGGATAGCACAAGTATTTTACATCTTCAATAGTCTACATGGCTTGGGTTTCTCTAATAGCTGAAAATCATTTCATTGGGATGTCCTTTGCAACGAGGCTGTGCTGCTGCAAGGCATTCAGCCTTATTCGACAATCCTATTATTATAATGGAGGGTCTGAGTGTTATTTGAATGAAAATGGATATTGTGTCTCTGGAGGCTAAAAGCCACTTTCCCCCAAGCTAGTGTAAGGTTCTCAAATGGCTTTCTTTATCTAATAGCCGTTTGTTGGTTGCTCACTCCTCTGGGTAATATTTCTTTTGGTAATTTACTGTCTCAGGAATGGACTTACTCCTTTATAGAAAATACTACTACTAGTACGCAAGGTCACATTTAGGTAAAGATAACATTCAGTGTAGTATTGTGGTTTGGGCTGGATGTAAATCTGATTTGTGTGTCTAAAAATGGAAACAGTGTGATCCTGAAAGCACGCTGCAGTTTATTTGTGCCTGTGTGCGTTCGTATGTGTGAGTGAGTGAGTGAGTGAGTGAGTGAGTGAGTGAGTGAGTGAGTGAGTGAGTGAGTGAGTGAGTGAGTGAGTGAGTGAGTGAGTGAGTGAGTGAGTGAGTGAGTGAGTGAGTGAGTGAGTGAGTGAGTGAGTGAGTGAGTGAACGTTTGTTTTGAGCAAATAGCCGTGTGAACAGCTGTAGCTGGTCAGACATGTTGTGATTGGCCTGCACAGCTGCAGGACGGAGGCGTCGACTGGCTACAGTTAACTTGTCTCCTTTACTACCGATCTGCCACTCTCTGTGGTCGACATACTATTATAAACTAGTTTATACTCTCAGTATTTTATCAAACATCATTTCCCGATGAATTGCTTTTGAGCTGACCTCTAAGGGAGATGCACTGTAATAATATGAATATTTTTCTAAAAATCTCAAGAAAGGACACATTAAAAGCATTTTTTTTTTCTTTGTCTTGTATTTTCATTTCATTCAGAGCCCCCCTGAAGTTCTACTGCCCCTGTACGTTCATGATAAGATATGTTATGTTTTAACGAAGGCAACTTGGTAGCGCACTGGTTCGCACATCTCCCTCACAGTTAGGAGGGTGCGGGTTCGATTCCATCTCTTGAGTGGAGCTTACATGTGTCCGTGTGGGTTTTCTCAAGATTTACTCGCGGCCGACTGAGCACAAATTATCCCTAGGTGTGAGTGCGAATGCATTTGTTGCTATAACTGCACTATAATCAAGGTATTGAATAGATGAATGAAACATATTTTAAAAAGATTTCACGCCCCGAAATATTTAGCACCACAGATCGTTCTCGCGCAAAGGCGTATTTTGATGGAGACATGCTGAAACAAACAAACAAATGGTGCCGTAAAGTACCTGGTGTTGGCACGCCTATCTCCTAAAACTTGTTTGACGATGTCAAGGCTGGACTGGTCACATTCTTTTCTGCTGCCCCAGTCGAGCCAGCGTCTGAGGGTGGGTCGCAGCCCAACATACTAGTTCTTCCTTGTTGTATATTAAATCCATCAATTACATTTTACCACAGTATATCTCTACAGGGAAAAACTACAGGGTACTTTTTTTTTTTTTGTCAAGTCCAAGCAGTTTTTCATATTGCATGGGCATCTAGCTGTAGACACTGCGTGTGGTGTGCTGTGCTCCAATTAGTCCTATGCAGTCATGTGTGGAATATTAGCTGACGAAGGCGTGCCTTCAGGCAGGGGCCCCATCTGTAGGAAGCGTCACCAACAGTCAGTCAGTAATGATGGCAATTTTTTCCTTGGTAAACTAGCAGCAATCAGAGAGACCTAAAATGACCAGTTCAAAAATACTCGACATGCATAAACTGCTCTAATACAGAGAACAAATGATGAGTAGACTTTGTCCCCTTAACAAGTTGCAAAGCTGAACAATGCATTTTAACCAATAATCCTTATGTTTTCAATTTTGCCTTGTGCTGGGTTGCCAACCATTGACTTTGCACTATATCCTTTCTGCGCTTTATTCACAGGCATTGGTCCGGTCCTCGGGCTTCTGTTCATCCCTCTAATTGGCTCAGCCAGTGACAACTGCAAGAGCAGTTACGGAAGGAGGAAACCTTTTATCTTGCTGCTATCTCTGGGAGTCCTTCTGGCCCTTTTTATCATTCCCCATGCCGACATCCTGGCTGCGCACCTTGCCTGGAGTGGACGCACTTTCCAGGTGGGTAACTCCTAATTTGATCAATCCACTCACTTCCTATATATCTTGTCCTTTATACGGGTCACAGGATAGCTGGAGCCCATCCCAATTGACAGGCGCCATAGGCGGGCCTGGGCTTGTTCTTGACGAGTCGCCAGCCAATTACACAACCTAATGAATGAGTCATTTGTTAAAACAATCACTCACTCTATGCTTTTGGTTTTGCCACAGGTACACATGAAATAATAAATGTAGGGAATACACAGTAGATATAGGGGCTTTTGCTTTTGTTGTTGTTTTAAAGTTTAAAGTTTAAAATTTAAACCATACCAACTGGCAGTGCTGTTAACACATTTACAAGACATTCACTTTACAGGGACTTTTTGTTTGTTTGCGTTCTTCTCTGAACAAAACACTTGGTATGCAGACAAGTGACAGAAATAGTAAATACTGAACACAAAACGTAATCAAATATTCTCTTGCTGATGTTTTCTAATGATGTGAATATTTACCAGGCTACAGTGCAGCAGTAAATAGCAGTGATGACTTAAAAGACATCCTGGGGAAATTATGTCTAAAAGATGTGCTCTATTTCAACCTGGTAAATTTGTGGTCTCAGCTATTTATGAGCCACCCACTAGTTAATGTTGTTTGGGGTCAGACCTGCTTTGCTCATTTTTCACTGAGTAGATTGAGGTCTGATTGGTTTCTCACCCCAAGGGACCTGCGGTGACTTTGAAGCTGTAATGAGACCATTAAAAGGCTATTTTAGTCTGGTAGTAAATCTTCCGCTTTATTTTACTAAACATGATCAAATCAATGATGAAGAGAAATGTAAATCGTTATTGGAGTCTCATGAGTAAAGTAAATAGTTATTTCAGTGCATGTATTTTATCGATTTTTTTTTTTTTTTTTTTTTTTTTACCTTTACAAGTGCTTGGAGTAGTTGTAGCTTATATGCTGTCAGCCGCTAAAAATGGATGGCAGCCACAAATTGTCCCCGGGCTGTAGTTTAGACATCCCTGGTAAAGCTTGGTAATAAAATGTATTTTTCCCTTTCCAACAAAGGCCAATGCTTGTTCTGAAAGCAAAGGCCCTAGAGCACAAAGTACCATCCCAAAATAAACTTGGACTAGTTTATTAGGTCCGCATCAATTATGCTCACGCTCGACCAAGCAATCTGCAGAATGAGGGGAAACAATTAAATGAATTTTGTGTGAAATACTTCATCAGGTCATTAAAAGATCCGTCCAACACGATTTCTTTGCTTCTCTGCTTAAGGTGGGTTTCCTTATCCTTGGAGTTGGCCTTCTTGACTTTTGTGGACAAGTTTGCTTCACGCCATTGGAGGCGCTTTTATCAGACCTGTATCGAGATGGGGAGGACTGTAACCAAGCCTTTGCCATGTTCTCCTTCATGGTTAGCTTGGGAGGCTGTGTGGGATACTTGCTTCCTGCACTCGACTGGAGCCACAGCATGCTCTCTGTTTACCTCGGAGGCCAGGACCAGTGCCTCTTCTTTCTCCTCATCCTTATCTTCATTCCCAGCATCCTCATCACAATGAAGTTTTCCGAAGATCCCTCCAGCGCCATCAGCGGCTCGCTTGGGGCTGCATCTTTGCTGGAACCGGGACCCAGCGCAATGGAAGCTGGCCAGTGCGGTGTGCCTCGCTCATGCTGCTACCTGCTTAAGTGCAAGTTGAAGCTGCTAAAGTCTGGACCTCTGCTATGCTTGCTGAGGACATGCTGGTCTATGACCCCTGCCATTTATAGGAGCTACTGCCATGTCCCAAGGGTGATGTGGCAGCTATGCGTGGCTCAGCTCTGCAGCTGGATGGCTGTTATGTCCTTCATGCTCTTCTTCACAGTCTTTGTAGGCGAAGGCCTATATGGTGGAGTTCCTAGTGCGGTACCAGGAAGTGTGCCCAGACAACGATATGATGAAGGTCAGAAACAATCTGTTTTCTGTCTTTTCTGATTGTGCAATCATGCTTTAATGTGAAACCATTGTTACAGTTTTGATATCTAGCTACAAATGGTTTGGTCAGGCTCAAGTGTCAACATATTGATTTTTCTAAGTCTACTGCCCAGCCTTTTGGATTTAATGTCTTTGTTTTTTTAAAGATCAGATTCTTGCTATTTGGTCTTTTGGCGGGATGCCGGGTTAATACTTGTATGGTCAGCCAAGCGGGTCAGACTTTGAGGCACTAATGCTTCCCAATGATTTAATAATGTAAGGTTAAGGTGAGGGTTTAAGAAGCTTTTTAATATCCCCCCCTTTCCATTCTCCCTTTCTGTGTATTTAAAGGGTTGACGGGTTCGTAGAGGAACAAAGTGCCATTAAAGACACTTATAACCTCAATATTTTAACAGCCTTAGCTGGCATTTGGTTTTCACTTTTTGACACTTTTGAATGTAGCATGTAATATCTGGCTTTCTCATTATCCCATTTAATGAGAGCTGGAAGACTTATATCGCCTCTGGTAACTCAACTTATGTTCTTATTTTAGGTATCCGTATGGGAAGTCTGGGTTTGTTCCTGCAGTGTGCTACCTCAACCTTCTTCTCAATGATCATGAGTCGTATGGTTCGCCGTTTTGGGTCACGCTGGGTTTACCTGAGCAGCATGGTGAGCTTTACCGTGTCTGCTTTGGTCATCTGCCTGTCTAAAAGCGTGGTCCTCGTCACAACCATGGCTGCCCTCACTGGCTATGCGTACGCAGCGCTGCAGACATTGCCCTACACACTCACATGCCACTACCATAAGGAGAAAAAGGTAAGCACCCATTGTCATGCAGTTATTTTTTTAGTGAGTAATGTAGCTATCTCGGTTTAAACATGTCTCGTACCATTTCAGGTGTATATGCCAAAAAGGAAAACCAAAAACCCTCGCAAAAAAGGTTTTACAGCTAATAGAGACTATTTGAGTCCAGCGGAAGAGGAGAGCGTACTAAATAACACGGCTGGCCCCTCCTTTGGAAACGCCTTCCTCAGCCAGGACATTTACTACTCTGCTCCTCTCAACCCAAACGGCTCAGCTCACAGCTCCACCGGGTCCGACCCGGAGGAGCTGGAGTCGGGATATGAAGACCGCGGCGTGGGCTTGGACTTTGCCATTTTAGACAGCACCTTCCTTCTCTCTCAGGTTATTCCCACCCTCCTCATGGGTACCATTGTTCAATTTGCACAGTCAGTCACCACCTACATTGCCTGCTCTGTAATCTTAGGCATTGTCGCCATCTGTTTGGCCAATCATATTGTCTTTGACCAAAAGGACCTCAAAGGCTGTGACTTCGATGGAAAACCTCTGAGAAAGATTGTGGAGTAATGCATTTTTTTCCCCCTTTTTTCCAATCAATGCACTATTGTGTAGTATCCCAGGAGGCCTTGCTCTATGTTTGTGGATTTGCGCCTTCATAAAAGTGTGCTGGTATGAGTAAAAAGAGTGAATATGTCATCAGGGATTTGCCGCTAGCTTAAATAGCCACAACGTTTGACAAATTGAAGTTGTATATTATACCACCAAATGTATATTTTATTCAGTTTTTGGATACATACAGGGTATGAAAATAACAGTCTATCTGGTACAATAACACAGGGTGACGCCAAGTGTGAAAATGGTTGCCTTCTTTTTCTCTCACCAACCACACGCCAGGTGTTAATTTCACAAAGCTATGTGATCAAGGGAATTATGAGATCACTTGCGAAAATCTCCTCATTGGCCGTTGATCATTTTTGACTAATCAAACTCTTCTCACTTTTAAACATGATGACTATTTGGGAGATTTATAGATCTATTCTTGCTACATATATATTCTTGACATTTCTGCTGTCTCGCCATTGGATATGCTGTACTGTATCTCTATATTGACCTTTGTAGCTCTGGATGAGAGTCAACATACAGTAACCTTTTCTCAGAAACTTGGTGCCAAGGAGGAACACTACGCTAACAAATACATTCACATATCCTGCACTGTCATGTGCATTTAAACAAGACATCCTCCCATATAGTGTCAGTTTAAATACTAGTCAAGAGTATAGTAGATATAGAAGATTAAATCATATCCATCATCACTCGTGATTCAAGTGGCATTTTATTAGAACTGTACTATAAATGCCCCTGAAAGTGCAAAAGCGCACTGTTTTATCTCAGGTTAGCTCTTTGTCGTTGTGCCCTCTTCTGTTCAATGTCACCGATTATTCCCTACTGCACCTTCATGTTTCAACATTATTATGCCCCATGACAATCAGCCTGGGCGTATCATATGTAGTAGCGCTGTAAATGAAATTCACATATTTCTCCCATTCCTAAAAGACCATATTTATGAAGTGGAGTCAACCATTTGGGTATTGGAGTGGACGTTAGCACTGTGGAAGGCATGTGTGGTTGTGTGTGCGTTGTCATGCACAATAGTCCATTTGGTGTAATCACCAGGCTGGGTTAACATTGGCGCAAACTGGACCTGTGTATGTTCCTCCTAAGCAGGTACTGGAGATAGATGTTTGAAAATGTTTTTTTCAAACATGAATAGTTTTGTCCCCGAATGAAAACAAAATCTATCTAGCAGTAGCACAATGGTCAAAAAAAGTGCCTGTATTTTTCTGCCTATTGCATTTATGTATTTATTTATAATGCCTTTCTTGAAAGATTAGGGCAATTTCTGTGAAAAATTAAATTATTTGTGCAGTAATGTGGAAACCATCCTATGAGTCCTAACTTATTTTAACATGAAAACGTCACCCATTTGATGTTTTCTTTCACTCTTATTTGCCATTCTGTTAGAGCTCTACTATTTTGTCAGCACTTATTTTACTGCCACTAGATGGCTCTTGTTTCATTTTTGAAGCAAATATCTTTTTCCTATTCTTAACTTTAATGGCTTGGAGATGTTCTCAGGCCTCTTATTTCACCCATCTGCCTTGTTGGATTTTTAAAGCCAGTGAAAAGTGCCAATGTCAGATTCTAGAAATGTGTTTTTGTAACCATGTACCACATGATAAAACTGATTGTTGTCATTGATGCATGCAGCCATGACAGAGTACTTTATTTTGCAGCTGACAGATTACTCTGTAATACATGTGTGATCTCGCCAAACAGCTTTTTATAAACAATAAAACATAACATGGCTGAGAGGTTTTAATTATTTGTGTTCTTATCAAGTACAGATGTGTGACAGTATATGTGTCACCATTTGGGTGGAAAGTGCATTGGAGAACCACTGAGGTCCGACCCTATCCGCTCTAGAATTTTTTTTTCAAACATTCTGGACTGTCATGTCAAGTGTAACATTGGAGTCCTATACAAATTCCTATTGTCCAAGTGAATTTTGACTGAGAAGATGTTCTTTAAAATGCACTCTTCCCCTAAAAGATGACTTCTCCTTCCAAATTGCTTTTCCCTGAAGCTCTTGGGAAAACTATCTTGATAATGGTGCCATCCCTTGGAGATCCTGAGAATTGACTGTTGACCGCTGTGGCCCCACTGACACATGGCCATGCAGCTGCTGACATTATCTGTTACATGGAAAAGACGATAGGCTTTCGTGTCACTGGGAATGGCATGCTGGCTATGTGTGCTATTCCATGTCAGGCCTGTAACTTTGCTCCACGCAGGATCTTACTTCTGTACCATGGGAAACATGCTGGGATCCTAATGTGTTACTTTAGCACTAATGCTACCTATAATTGACATCTGGGTGGCAGGATTCAGTGTTTTTACTGAAATGGAGGATTTCAACCTTGTAGGTGGTGAGAGTGTTGTACTCTATTTTATATTTACAAAATACTGTAAGACACGGTGTGTGCAGAGAGCTATTGACAGCTAGTGGAAATGTGCATAATTATTCTGCTTGTCACTATATGGCACAGAATAATAGATACTACATTATTTGTAAAGAATAAAAACTTGTTGAGCCAAGTGAATTTGAACAATTCCACTCAGCACAATGGTTGGGAATCAATGGTTAAGATGATTTGTTTTCTAAAGTTGTCAGAGGGTGCATAAGAAAAAGTGGGAGCCCTGTCGTTGCTCACCAGTGACAAGTGGGACTGTTTTTACACCTTCTTTCTAAATAAGGAAGCGGCCTGACAGACATATGACCACCGACCCAATTTGGGTGCTGTCCCGAGGGCCTGCTCAACTCCCCCCTCGTTCTGGACCAGCAATGACAAATCATTGAAGGCACTTTCCTGCTGCTGTCGGGGCCGTCTCTGATCTTGCATTGGGAGTCGGATCCAGGGAGGGACCGGTGATGTGGAGCCCCTGGCTGGTCTGACTCTGGGCTCTGGTTTATTTCTTGGTTTCTTTCTCTTTTATTTTTGGTGCATGGCGGATTATTTCTTGCAACTCTTCTTTTCGGTCGAGGAGCAGGAGAGAGAGCAAGTGTGTGCGTGTAGGGGGGAGAGAGAGAGGCGTGGAGGTAGGAGCTGCAAAACATGGTAATCACCAGCAGCAGCACCAGCACCATCACCTCCAGCGTCTCCTCTCCTCCTCTGCACCGGGGCTTGCGTTTCATGCCCTGCACAGCTCCAGAAATAACCCTCTGCCAGCATGCCGAAGAGAGAAAAACAAGAAGAGCGGTATTTTTAGGCTCATTAATTTGGACCACGTGGTCTGAAGGTAAACCGGATGGCCGGAGCTCACAGGCTCCTCGTCAGTATGTCCTGCGAGGCCGGCACGCCGCACTGGACGCTGACCACGGCGGTTCTCCTGAGCCTCCTGCTGGGCATCGTGTCGGCGTACCCGCTCCCGAGCGGCCGGACGAATGGCACCTTGCTGCTGGAGAAGCGCTGGGAGACGCTCTTCTCTCGCTCCGTGCTCGGGATCTCCGGGGAGAAGCCGGAGCTCAACTGGGAGAGTGACTACCTGCTGGGCATCAAGAGAATAAGGAGGCTCTACTGCAACGTGGGCATCGGCTTCCACCTCCAGATCCTCCCCGACGGCACGATCAACGGTGTCCACCACGAGAACCAGTACAGTGAGTTCTTCCGTGTCATTTGCATGATCGCGTGTCATCTCAGTTGGGGGCGCAAAGACAATTCGATTAAAATACAAACAGCACCAACGATCGCCCCCGGCCCCCTCTCCTCCCTTCCCCTCCTCTCCTTTCCTTTCCTCTCCTCTCCCTTGCTCTTCCTCTCTTCTCCTCTTCCTCCCCGAGCATGACATGAATGTGTGGCCGCTTTTAGACACAACTTATTTTTACGCTGCGGGCCAGCTAGGACGGGCCGGTGCCCGTGAAGCCCAGCACGACCACGCAAATGGCGCAATCCGGCCGCGCGCGCGCACACACACAAATAAATAAGTAGATCAATCAATCAATCAATCAATCAATCAATAAATATATGAATAAATAAATGTGCTTGCGTGTGATCGGATGTTAAGGATGCAGAACAAAGAGTCGCCACTCTGCAAGGTTACACCACCATAGGCGCAGAGAGGGGGCACAATGCATGCTAAATCGTAATCATAATTCTATTCAAAGCCGTCAGCCATCGTGCTCCCTCAAATTATTTGTGATTTCAGGTCTCATTGAGATCTCCACGGTGGAGAGAGGAGTAGTGAGCCTGTATGGAGTCAAGAGTGACTTGTATGTCGCCATGAACAGACGAGGGAGGTTATATGGGACGGTAGGTATGCACCCCGTTTTATTTACACCGGAACGACGAGTAAACCTGGGGCTGATGAGAAATGTGCATGAGCCAGTGGGATTGACACATTGCAAGTATTTGAAATCAGGAACTTTGTGAATGAAGTCAAATTTAAGTCAAGACATCGATCTGTACAGTCAAAGTCTGCTTTATTGTCAATTTCTTCACATGCCAAGACACTCAAAGAAATCGAAATTACGTTCCCAAATTCAAATGACGTTGCACCTGCACCCATATGTCTTCCTACAATCTTATGATGGTGAATCACAAACTCAGCGTTAGGTTCAGACCTGTGCATGGAGGGTTAGGGCTTTTAAATAAAACGCCTAATGCAAAAGTGCAATCAAATTAGTCATGACACACACAAAAAGACAATTTAGACATGCCCATGTTTTAAATTGGGATGAAATTCCCGCAAACATGGAGAGAACATCAGAGCTTGGATTCAAACCCCTACCTCAGAACTGTGAGGCGGATGTGCTAACCACTAAGATACCATGTTTGCCTTAGAAATGCTGAACATCATAAATAAAACTATGATCATCTAACGTGCCGGTGGGAACGTACACCATTTACAATTTACAGTTTTGATCTACTTTTGAGTCTTTCAAGTATTGTAGTTTTGAAGGGCATCCGTCAAAGTGATTGGAGGTTTATTTGTCAGTATTTATTTATTTTAGACAGCTGATGAGCACCTACAAAACCTATTAACAGCAATATTTTATAGGTGTCACACCATCACTATGAGCTATATTTATAGTTTTACAAGTGGGTCCCATGAAGCCACACTTCACGAGTTGGTCGCTAAGCTACCCTAAACATTACAACTTAGTCATCCTTTGGATCGCTAGAGCAGAGAAATGGCTAAATATCTGACACCGCCATAAGTAGATTTTTTTAAAAATAATAGAAATAGAAATAAACTCTTTAGAAAAGTGTTTTGACTAGATTTCAATTTTCTTCATCTTCTCAAAAGTGTGTCTTTTTTTACTATTGTTAAAAGTAAAACCGAAACATGAAACACGTAGCCGTAAATCTGTCAGATGAACGGCAAACTTGAGATAAAAAAGCTCACTATTAAAAACTACTAAAACAGTTTAAATGAGCTTTGATAAGTCATGTTGTGAGTTTTTTTTCTCTTCTGCCAGTACTTTTTTCTATTCTTTGCTATTTAATACCATTTGTTTTGGCTGCTCCTTTTTTAAGAGTGTCTCCAAAAAGCTAAAAACAAAACAAAAACTCCCGAAACAAATGCCCAAAGTGAGAAACGGTATGCTGTGGTCATAATGTTTATTTTATTTTGTTTTATTTTTTTGTCTCCTGTAATTTAGGCATTTTTCCTGGAATGTTTTGGTTGAATGCAGTTCGGTGGACTTGAGGTTTTCACATCTGCCTCACAGTTCTGAGGTTTGGGGTTGAACTCTGCTCCGACCTTCCTGTGTTGAGTTCTTGCCATGGGTTTTCTCTGGCTTCTTCGCACATTCCAAAAACACCCGTCGTGTCTATTGTCTATTGAAGACTCTAAATTGTCCATACGTGAGGATGAGTAGTATTTTATCTAAATGTGCCCCGCGAGTGAATTAATTGATATTTTATGGTTTTCTCGTTAGGAAGTGTCTGCCTTGTTCAGTTAATAATGAGGACATGGATGAAAGGAATTAAGTTGAACTCTGAGTCTTCGTAGTACAATGGTCGCATAACATAGCGAACGCTTCACCTTATGTGCTTTTTTTTTTTTGTTTGGACATGCTGAATGGTACTTCACTTGAGTTGAAGAGATTAGTGAGCATGTCAGCAGTAACCTTGATGTCATTGGCGCTGAAATGACAATGACATGTGTTCCCGTTAGTGGCGGCCACTTCGCTTGTGGGCCGACATCCTTGACAGACAGAATGTATCTCCTCTTGAGTGATGAAGTGTAAGCTTGCCACTGTGCTGACGATCTGATAAGAGATTGAATTTAGCCTCATGCATCTTGATGGGGGCAGCCGGCTCGCCTGCTTTATATACGCCATGTTGGCTTAGTCAGCGTTTCCTTCCTTATAATCGTGGCTGATGTTTAGTTGGCTACTCAGGGACTTGAAATATTCTTGTCTATCTTGAAGCATGCCTCATCTATTTGATTATGTTCTATTTAAATGTACAGTATTTTGACTTTATGTGTTGAAAGAAAAAAACTTCTTTTAGCCAAATTAAAACCAAACCTAACAATATTAACGGCTCGTCATCCTCTGAGAAATAGCTGGTTATTTACTTCCATTGTCCTTGCTTTGAAATTTGATAACTTTTTACATATTTTGGGTTATGCTGGTTTGCTTATATTTGACCAAAACATGAAGTGTGTGTTTTCATTCCTATTTAATAGGAGTTGGATACAATAAGTCATGCTTAATTTTCCACTTAGTGACAATGTCATTTTGACTGTGAAAAGTTATTTGTTCCTCCATGTGCCTAACTGGCTGCTGTCTGTTTCATGGACAATAAATAAAGAGAAATAAATGGGACTGGACTATTTATTTTCTCTGGGGCTTGAGGAATGCTCCCTCTTTTGACCCAAACTTTAAAACAATCAAACCAAGAAAAATGAAAACACTAGTCAAGTGCTGTGTTTGTAGATGTCTGTTGTACTTGTAAGTTTACTTAGCGGGGCCACGTCCTGGTTTATGAAAGATGACATTAGAATTAAACCAAAGGGTGTGTGTCAAAACAATTCCATTGTAAAAATAGAAAGGGGAAATCATTTGCGGTTAGCTGCATTTGTTTCTGGATTTGCACCAAAATGTAATTAACACACTAAACAAGTCAATAAATCCTCTCTTGATGCTTTCACCGCAATGCCCTTTATATGGCTCAAATTACACAGGAATCAGAGTACTATGGTAACTCGACTTACAAGTGACCCGACTTGTCAGTTTTCTGAGATGTAGTCTTCTAAAAATTAAGCAGCAGTGCCAGACGGTGGAAGTGAACTTCACAACAAGCAGACGTTTGGGAGCCAGAAAATTTGTTTTGAAAAAATCAAGCAAAGTGCTTGCGCCAAGGTGTTTATTGACACGTTCAGTTATTAATTATTTATTGTGTGTTTAACCAAATGCAACTTTGCCTTGCAGAATGTCCGCTTGCCATAGATGCAAAATGCCATGGAAAGTCTAATGATACCAGCATCAATAGCACGTTACTTGTGAGATAGAAATAGCATTTCTGAAAATGTGTCCCACGTGTCCCTTTTGCAGACAGTCTTCCACGACGAGTGCAAGTTCCGAGAGCGGATGCTCCCCAACAACTACAACGCCTACGAGTCGCAGGCGTACAGAGGCTCCTTCGTGGCGCTCAGCAAGCACGGCCGCGTCAAGAGGGGCAACAAGGCCACCACTGCCATGACTGTGACGCATTTCCTACCCCGAATATTACCTCCCCCGAGCAAAGACTGGCAATAACACACTAATTTGCACATGTGGATTCTTTCCCAGGTAACGTCAATGCCCTGTCCATACTGTACATCCTTAAAAAACCTGCAACCGACTGTCACAGAGAGAATATCCAATAGTATTTATTCAGACTTTATATGTATATTTGGGTAGCTTACTTTGTATTAGAAATGATGAAATGCCTTTCTTTGCTGCTTTTATGGATTTCAACCAATTTGTGTTGGGGAGAAAGAGAGAGAGCGAGAGAGGCTTCAATTGGTCTCTTCATTCTACTGTATGGGTGCTTGTTGAAGTCAGTGGAGCGCGTGCCCTGTCAGCTCTTCTTTTTGGATATGATCATTGTATTACCTCAAAGCACCAAAACGGCTGAAAAGTATACATGCATGGAACTACTGAGGAAAAAAATGCCTGTGAACATATTTTTGTTGTGCACCACCTCTGTTTGTTGGATATCAGCTCTGACAGGGTAAGTAGAGCACTTGCAAATATGGCGGTGGTTGTTCTTGCTTTGTCATGAGGTAGCGGTGCCTTGAATTCCTATTGTGGCCCCCCTTCTCTTTGCATGTAAGTAATGCCGGTGCTGAAGTCAGAAATAAGAATGATGGACAAGTCATCACTCCACAAGCCAGACGCTACCGCTGGCCATTCCTGGTGGGGCACAAAATGTTCCCGCTGGGAACAATGTAAAGGAAGTGAATTGTGACCGTGTGCTGCACATGACGCAGCGGAGCCTTTTTGTCCAGCTCTAGGGCATCAGAGGGAGCTTTGACAATCCCACAATTTGGTTATCAGTAGAGTTTATGGACATGCCATTGTTATCAAGTATAAACAAAATTTATTTGTCCCACTTAGGTACTACTTTATGTGTTGGGTGAAATTAGGACAAAAAGTGACAAAATGGATCTCTTTTGGTTTGGCACTTAAAGTCCTTTTTGCAGGAAATAGTGTGGATGCTACTGTTGATTAGTCAGTTCACTGTTAATGAGGGTATGCTTTGAGGGACATCAGGATTTTACATTTCAGGTACCTCAGTCCCTCCCATTTAGATTCACATTTGTTTTTATGATTGATGAAAGCTATTTATGCAAAGTGGTCACTGATTATGTAGCGTATTTTACATGAATGCAACCCTTTGAGATACTGTATTGTGGCGATGGGCGGGGACAAAGCTCACGGCGACAGTCATGCTCAGAGTTGGACTTTTAAGGGCCTCTGCTCGTGGCTTCCATTGTTGGTTTAAGGATGCGCGTAATGTGGACGAGCAATTGTGGGCCCCATCCATCCAAGCCACTTGTGTAGTAAGACTATAGGTGCTGACATCAGCCTCTCGGGTTACTGACATTTTATGGTTTTCTTGTTGCAAACTTCTTCTTTGAGCGAGACAACGAGCGAGCTTCTCGTGTTTTCCCATGTGCAATGCGATGAGGATGTCACGATTCATCAAGACCGTTTTCGGTCCTGTCGAAATGCGCTGCAATCAATTTTAGTTTTGGCGTACAGTGGAACCTCTGAAGGACTAGAATTGGTCAGTCAAGCAAGTTGAAAAGAAAATATTTCAACGGTCGGAAAAGTACAAATCTCAAACGCCACAAACACGACTGTGAAGGCGGATTAGACTCACATGGCAACACAAAAAAGCTGAAATCTGATTGGACAAAAAAGGGGTGTCAAACCTAATTGATTGTTTGACAATTTAATCGACTGCCATTTTAAAAATTAAGTAACCGTTTAGAGCCCTTTTTGAATGTGCTTTTGCAGACTTTGATCGGAAGGAAGTGGTGGTGCTCATATTCTGTGAAAGTGTGGAGTCTTAAAAACAAGATCCCTGTGCAGTATCAATGATGATCTTGTGCTTTGTCAGGACAGGGATTTTCTGTCTGTTTTTGTGGGTTGTGTACTCCCTCCACATTATATTCTAAAGTAGCACATACATTCAGATTAGTTCCACGCAGTCTACCTCTTTAGAGCTTGCCTATTTTTTGTCATTTCCTTCTATTATACCTCCATATCAATTTTCTTTTCACTGTTTGTTTCATTCACTTACGGTATTATGCCATCACTTTAATTTTTATATACAGGCGACATTCGCATACTCACAGATTTTCTTTTCCCCAATTTAATATTTTAAAAATATATTTATTATTTATCTATTTATTTTCGCCTCTATTAGCAGGGGTCGACTGTAGTGTCCGAAATAATTTACTCATCAGTCAAATGAAAATTAGTTTTGAACTGGACATTAATTATGTCAGTGCCATTGCATAGTTACAACCTACTGGATGAACCGCTATACTTTAATATTGTCCTGCTACAACTCATGAATCTGTCTGAAAATGAAACAACACCCTGGAAACAGAAAATTGTTTCATCTGCCATTTTCAAGATGCATTGTGGGATGCATTGATGGTCATTTTCGAAACAGAACAAAATGCAAATCAGAAGGTTACGTTTTTACCCAATGGCATGCTCAGTTATTTGTTTCGTAAGCACTTACTACATTCAAGACCGGTGAAATTATTTCTACATGTGTATGGCAATTTAGAATGTTAAAATATTTTCTGTACACTTAATTGAGGTATTGAAAAAAATGGAGCTTGACTAGCATTGTGTTCAATTTAAGAGGTTCTACTGTACTACTCAAATGATATGAAATGGTTGTTGTTTTGCAATTTTATGCATGTAGCAAAGTACCACTAAGTCCAGCTTGGTGGAGTATGTTTTTTTTTAATTAACGTCACGGTTTACCTCATACACTCTTAACTGTAACATGCTGTGGGCAGTGCATTAGGGGGCCCCACAGGCCTCCGCTCATGTTTAGTAACTGAGATGAGTGCATGGCACCTGGATGGCAAGTGTGGCCATGCCAGCACATGCTCAAGTTGTTGGCTTTCTGCCAAAGTGACAGTAGAGGCCATATCAATTGACCTTGAGTCAGGAATAACAGGACATGGTGAGGCAAAAGGGTGGATGGGGGTGGGGAGCACAAGAGTGGGATGCACTGTAAGTAGCAAAGAGAATCAAATGTTTCCAGAAAGGTTGGTTGGTTAAACATGCTGAATACTGTGATTAGAATACATATTTTGGTTGTATCACCATTACTTATTGTTGTGTATTATTCAATCCATGATGGAGGGTCAGAAAATAATAACATAGTCCCCCCCCCCCCCCCCCCCCCACGGAATGAATGTGCGGGAGTAATATTAGTGGCGAAACTACTAAAATGAAGATCAATTATTTTATGCAGTGCAATTTTCTAATCCTAGGCAAACAAGACAAATATTTACATTTCAAAGCACTTGTTTTTGAAGGCAAGATTTTGTGAAATGCTTTTTTGTTGTTGTTTTGCCATCTCCAGCCTATTATTGGGTGTTGCAGAGGACACTGTTAACACAACGCGAGGTGGTTGGAGTGGCAAACCAGCAATAGCAGGGGAATAGGATTTTATTATTAGTAGTGGTCTTGCATCTCATGCAACAAGAGAGTCTATTGCATGATCCTGTTTTGAGGTAGACTTCTGGTTTGGTTTTGATGTAACTAAGAAAAGTATTTATATGGTGGGGGGGAAAAAAAGGCCCCCCTGTCAATAAACTCCCATTTTTCAAATCCCCTCTCATGTACAAAGAATTCGGAATGGTCCCTTTTGAATATGCACCCATGTCATCAGTTGCTTTTAAAGATGTGTTGGTTCACAGGGATCTCAAGCGAGTGGCTCTGTGCTCAGTGTGTGTCTGACTGTGTGTGTGCGTGTGTATGGATTGTGTCCCTGTGTGCCAGCAGCCTTTATGTTTTCCTCTCAGTTTCTTATTCCTGCACTGAGGGGAGAGTGCTTCCTCTTGAGTCCCCCTCCTGTTTTGGAACATATACCTCACCTTCTGCCTTAGTTCCGATTATTAAAATGATTGTAAATTAGTTTGAAACAACAGACTTCTTCAATCATTTGTTTCTGAGAAAAAAAAAATGATGGCGAAAAAAACAAACTATATTACAAATGGGTTTCCTTTTATTTTTGTACGTATGTGCTGTGCACAGCAGTCAACTGTATTCCTGAAATGATAATAAAAGAGATTTTGTAAAAGCTGTTGTGATGTCTTCAAGTTTCCATGTTTGACATTAGTATTGGCTCGTGAGTGAACGATTCGTTCAAAGGAACGAATTTCTTTCAGTGAACGAATCACTTCCTAAACTTTCAGTTCAGCTTTGGCCATGATTTTTCCCTAATGAAGTGGCCTGATATTAGGTACACCTGAAAATGGCGGCACACCTAAAGGAGTGTCCGTGTGATGTCACGGATCAACCAGCCAATCAGAATGTGGGGGTGAGAGCGGGTGTGGTACTTTTCACTTAAACCAGGGGTGTCGACCTCCAGTCCTTGAGGGGCCGCGTTCCAATATGTTTTCCAAGTTACCCTCGTTAAACACACCTGCGTGAAAAGATTTTGTTCATTTTCACGTTCTGCAGGACTAAAACTTTTCACGCAGGTGCACTTAACGAGGGAATCTTGGAAAACATGTTGGAATGCGGCCCCGAGGACGAGAGTTTGACACCTGTGACCTTGGACCAGGATATTTCCCTAATAAAGTGGCCTGTTATTAGGTACACTTGAAAATGGCGGTGTACCTAATGGAGGGTCCAAGTGACGTCACAGATCAAACAGCCAATCAGAAAGTGGGGGTGAGGGCGGGTGTGGCACTTTTCACTTAAACCAGGGGTGTCAACCTCCAGTCCTCGAGGGGCTGCGTTCCAATATGTTTTCCAAGTTACCCTCGTGAAACACACCTGCGTGAAAAGATTTTGTTCATTTTCCCTGGGTCACCTTATGTATTTATTTACCCATAATGACTTACATTTGTTTGCATATGCATACAAAGCGAAGTTCCAATTATAAAAGCACAGCAAGGTCATATATCCTCACACTTGGGATCGAACAAAGTCCTTATCAAGCCAAAGCCCGTGTTACTAACCCAGTGCTTCTCAAATAGTGGGGCGCGCCCCCCTTGGGGGGCGCGGTGCTATTCCTGGGGGGGCGCGTGTGACCCTGGGGAACAGGCTTTTTTTTTTGGCAGTACTAGAATAAAGTGTAATTGCGCGTTTACTACAGCAGGGGGCAGTGGCGCTCTCATTGTTACTTTTGTCACGTTTGCGACAGTGCAACATTTTACGACTTACAAGACAAGTTAGGATAGTCACGGTGGGGAGGGGGGGCGCGAATAGTTTTCTTCTTGCTAGGGGGGGGCGTAACAGAAAATAATTGAGAAGCACTGGTTTAAATAAAGGTTAACCTAAAAAAAAAAAAAAAAAAGTGAACCCTGAACTTTGAACCCGCGGTGACCCCGCGGTGACCCCGTGGTGACCCCGTGGCCCCGCGGTGACCCCGTGGTGACCCCGTGGTGACCCCTGGGTGACCTTTGAACCCTGAACTTTCAACTCTAGTTAAAAATCGAAAATGTGCACATGACCCCGTGAACTTTGAACCGACCTTTGACCCCTGGGTGAACTTTGAACCGTAAACTTTGACCTTTGACCCCTAGCTAATTACGTTTTTTTTTTGTTTTTTTTTAAACCGGCATAGCAGAACAATCCATGGTCTTCAGATGCCGCGCTGTCGCCATCTCCTGGTCAGTTAGTGAAATGCTTTTGCTGATGTTTTTTTTTCTCTCAATTAAAACAAATCAATCAGCCAGTTGGTTTTCTTTATTTAATATCTATTATCAGACAAAACCAAATTGTGAATCAGTCACCTAGGCTATAGCAGAACAAACAATCCATGGTCTTCAGATGCCACGCTGTCGCCATCTCCTGGTCAGCTAGTGAAATGCTTTTGCTGTTTTTTTTCCCTCTCAATTAAAACAAATCAATCAGCCAGTTGGCTTTCTTTATTTAATATCTGATATCAGACAAAACCAAATTGTGAATCAGTCACCTAGGCCAGTGCTTCTCAAATAGTGGGGCGCACCCCCCTTGGGGGGCGCGGTGCTATTCGTGGGGGGGCGCGTGTGACCCTGGGGAACAGGCTTTTTTTTTGGCAGTACTAGAATAAAGTGTAATTGCGCGTTTTACTACAGCAGGGGGCAGTGGCGCTCTCATTGTTACTTCTGTCACGTTTGCGACAGTGCAACATTTTACGACTTACAAGACAAGTTAGGATAGTCACGGTGGGGAGGGGGGGCGCGAATAGTTTTCTTCTTGCTAGGGGGGGGCGTAACAGAAAATAATTGAGAAGCACTGTACTAACCAGTCGGCTACTTCAACCTGGTAACCTAGGTTGTTAGCACTCTTTTGTACTTGTGATGTGCATTCCAGTTCTCAAGTGAACTGAATCCTTGGAATCGGTTCACTCAAAATATTTGTTCAAAAGAATCGTTCACCGAATCGTTCGCTACACTCTCTTATTATTTATTTATTTATTTTCTTTGTAATGTACTTGCGATTTACACAGTTTGGCAAAGGTGGTTTGCTCAGGCAAATAATGTATTTTAGTTTCCAAAGAGGCAGCGGCATTCCATGTTCTGCTGCCAGTTAAAGCTTGCAGGAATTCCACAAAGGCAACCCTAAACCACTGACAAACAACACGGCTTTGTGTCATTTGGATAAATGACTTTGCCGCTTTATGGACCCTGTGTTTAAATAGGCCCGCTGGACTTTCTCCTCCCTCCAGAGAACTGCTCACACGCTAACCAACGGTGCTCACTCTGCTCTAGTAAGGAGAGAGCGCTTTTCCCAAATGACCATGCAAGCGGCTTTTTTCCCATTCCTCTTGATTGCCGCCCATGTGTCCATAGCCGTGGATTGTAAGCCCAGGTCGAAGGACCCGGAGGAGCTACAGCTTAAGCAGAGCTCAGGTACGCCATCCAGGAGGACACATAACTACATTCTTCCAAGTGCCGGATCCATGAGGAAACGTTTTCTGGGCCACTTTCTGGGTGAGTCCGACACCAAACGCCTTGGTGTGCCGTGTCTGGATACTTAGTAGGCTTGAAATTCTTGAACGCAGCTTCGTGCAAGAGCTTTCTCTACTAAGAATCAAGTTCTGAAAAATATTTTCTGCAAACTAACCAAGACATGCCTCAAATTCTTACAGTTGTTCATCCAGTAAAGACACACAAGCGCAACTATGTGTCCATATTTGACCTGAAAAGAAAGCGTTTTGTGTGCATGGACTTGGAGGGAGAGCTGTACAGCTTTGTGAGTAACTTTTACTTGAATTGCACTCATAGTCGATTTTGTTTATTGCAGACACATCTGCAATATTGACCACCTTCTGCATGCTTTACACATACTTTGTACCATGATGTTCATGTCTGCTAACCTATAATGTAAAACAACAGAGAGAAATCACGTTAAAACAATGATGAACAATGAATGATGAACCACCACTATACAGTGGGGAAAGTGTCAAGCACATTGTTGTTCTTTTCTTGCCAAACAGAAACAAAAAAAGTTCATCGGCACAAACCAGCTTGTTGTGACTTCCTCTCAGAATGCTCGTCAGCTTCTACTTTCTCACCCCAAGTCATCAGGGCTGTCCTCCATCTCACCAAAGCGCTTCCTGGCCCGCTTAGTGAGTAGACAGAGGAGAAGTGAGGAGGTGAACCCGTCTGACCCGTTAAGGTCTGAGTCGCAGCCCTCTCATTCCGTCAATGACCACAAAGAATCGGATCACCGCCAGCCGGAGCCGGACCAGACGGGAGCTGTGTCAAAAGAGACCATCCCTTCTAGTGATGACGACCCCTTAAAAGTCTTGCATGCAAACGGGCCTGTGAGTCCAGTAAAGACCAACATAGCGGACCGAGCGGAACAAGAGTGACATCATCAACTTGGGCAAATGGAATGAAGGGGTGAACACCGGAAGGGTGAAAACGGTCCGTTTCCGGAAGATGGTCAAAATAGAAAATAATGACGTAAAACCTCTGCTATTTTTCCAGGCAGGTTTTTAACATTGTTGAGAAGTGAGTGAATTGTTGTTTTCTTAGAAAATATGTTTAAAAAAAAGCCGCCAACGTTATAAACGACGAAGATGCGTCACCCCATGCATCTCAATTTTTCTTCTGTGTCAAAAGAAGTTTAAAGTGAAAGACTACCAAGTAATGGTTATGTTGACACTGGAATTTGCTTCTGTGACTTAACTTGAAGATCATTTCCAAAGACATTTGGGCCAGCCATGTTTTAAGTGAGCAAAAGTATTGGAACGGACCTTATTCAATTATTCTGTTCTGAGTTAATGAACACGTCTAGATCTAAATACCATGAAATGAAAGCTGGAAGTCCCAACTTTTCATTCATATTCAAAACCCCAAATTTCTTCAATAGACAAAAACAAAAGACCTCGCCGTTCCATTACTTTTGGAGGGGGCTATACTTTTATGTAACACCCTGTTGTGGCTGGTCCTTCTTTTGAAACAAGTGTTTTAGACTTAATCCTTTGATACTCACCGAACTGAGGTCTTTTGAGGTACGATGAAGAATTTTCTGATCCAGGATGGATCTAATTTTGCCAAGTGTGGTTCTGGACTGATGATCACGTGGTGACAAATGCAGTCAGAGGGATCGTTTGGAAACATTGGATGGTGTCATAAGGCAGGTTGGGTTCAGCACAGCTGTCCTTGAACCTTTTTTGTCAGTTAAACGTTAACCCTTTGGACGAGATGTGGCAATGTTTGTTGTGCATATGGGAAAGGTGTCATCTTTGGGAGCAATTGTGCTTATTTATAAATATGTAGATTTTTTTTTTTTTTTTAAATGCTTCATGTATAAATTCATCAGAACCAGCTAGTGTGTTTGCTATTCATGTCAGGTGCCGGACACCAAATCATACAAACTATAAAGGTATTTATTTATTGGACTATGGAAAAAGACACCTTTTTCTTACCAAGTTTTACTATTTATATAGTTCATTTGTTCTGTTCATGTGAATGAATAAAGAATGGAACTCTTCAACCATTTATGTGTCGATTTCTAGTATGAGTTATATGAATACTAATGGTCAGCCAGGAAATGGTTTCATACATTTAATAATATTCTACATGGCTAAAAAGTATTGGGACACATTAGAGGGAAAAAACAAAATGAAAGAAAATGTCTGTTGTAGTTTTCACATTGATAGACCAGTCCAAAATGTCTTACAGTGAGAAGTATCAAAATGATTATTGAATCTATTGACCAATAAATGTGCCAATACATACTTTTCCCCCTGAAAAGCTATTAGAACATTGTGACATTTTATAGGGGTAAGAAATTTGTAAACTTTTTCGGGGGGAGCAGAAAGTCCAGTAAAAGCTTATTGAGATGCTGTGGAAATAATATCTTATCTACAGCACAAGCTGTTATATGAACCTTTGGCCATTGGAGGGTGCTAACATACATGTAACCACTGCAATGTTGCAAGATGGCGCAGTTGCTGTCATGTCAGTTATGTGGAGTGGCACATGGTGGGGGGGAGCTCCAAGCTGATTTTAAGGGTGGTCCAGTGCCCCCGTGACCCACCCTCCGCTGCGCCAGTGCTTACTATACAAAGGTTACTTTCCTGGACTTTAGAGCATTATCTGTGCCGCACTGAAAAGACAAATAAATACAATGAGGAAAAAATGGGTAAGAAGTGATCTGGTTTCTGCTTTTTAATGTTGTCAAACCAAAATGTATTTATAGCAACTGTTTTTATAACGTTGAAATTAGGACTGACACTTTTTATCCTTCATGACTTATTTTCCTCACAATTGCTTTTCTTTTTGAGTGTGGCCTTAACACACAAAACAATAGTATTTCCGTGACATTTCTATCACGCCTTAGCTATGTTTTTACATGATCTCCCTTATTGACGAACAAGCATTGAATCTTAGACACCTCAAAAGCATTGTTGTCTTTCGTCAAGGTGAGCACAAAGCGACTCACACCTGCGTTGGGACTCAACGAGAACATGCGTGCTCTGCTATAGCCTTCGGGTAGGGGGCAGTGTAAATCATCCACAAGGGAGCGCATAGTCACGGACAAGTAGCCCCCATGGGAGACCACCAGCACGTGGACAGGAAGATTGTCCGCCTCCTCGCCTTCTACGTGAGGCGCTGAAGAGCGCTCGTCGTTCTCCCCTCTGTTGGGCCAGTGTTCCCCCCCGACTTGTTGGACCATTTTGAGCCAAAACTCTTTGACGCGCTGCTTCACCTGAACACAGTATACATTTGTTGTTATACACACAAACGTGTCTAACATACTGTAAGGTCCAAAAGCAAGATCCAGCACTCACATGCTCTATGTATCCCACGCTAGCTTGCCGCAATTTTGTATAGATGGTGTAAGGAGTTAGGCTGATAAAGAAAAGTTATGTTCATGTGAATGAATAAAGAATGGAACTCTTGGAAGTTTGATTTGATTCTTAATCTGTCCCATTACTCTTGATCCCTTAAAAAAATGGAAGGCATACAGACGTTTTTAATTCTAACACTGTTCACCAGATTAGATGTAAAATCTGCAATTAATCCACATTGTTTGTTTCAGTTCAAATCCATTGTGGTAGTGTTGCGAGCCAAAAGATGGGAATTGCGTCCCGGTCCCAATATTTATCGTCCCGACTGTCTAAACAGGAAACAGGTTTAAGTTGTCCACAGCCAAGTGGTCAATCTAGAGTATGACCTTAACCACGACTCAGCTGGAAAGGGGAAGTAGTGAGAGAGTTGAGGGGATAGCGATACGAACTGTTAAAACCGAGGGATGTGCCAAAGTGCGATTTTTGGCATTCCATTCCATCCTCTTTACATTGTAACCCCCCCCCACACACACGCACGCACGCACACCAATGGGCAACCGTTAATCCGATGAGGCTCACGACAAATTCTGCTTTCTATCCGACTGATCCAAGTGAAGATTGCAAGTGCACTGGATTGCAAGTGCTGATGCAACAACCCGCAACGACGGAGCGGTCAGGCGCTAACTATGAGCCTCCAATCTATCTTTGGCCACCGTCTTCATCATCAGCCTCACCATCATGTGCTCGTCCCATGCTGAGATAGGGCTGATTCGATTCCAGAATCTAATAGATGAATAGAGGCGGCACATTTCCGAAATAGAACATCCCAAAAACGTATGATGCGCCACACGCACATGCAGACAAACACAAATAGAAGTGGTGACTTTTTAATCAGAGCCACTCTGGCAGTAAAGAGGATGTACTTTGATCACAAGATGTCATTCAAGCATGTGCATGCAAAGAGGCCCTCCCTCTCATTCCCTCTTGCGGTACAGTACAGGACACTAGTGCACAACCACACTCTGTTTGTCCTGGTATGTACTGCCCTCTAGCGGCGTACTTTATGCCCAGCTGTAATTTCATCTGCTGTAATGTGACCAAAGCTTTTGGCAGCCTTGCTGCCTAAGATTTCATGTTTGTTATTCACATTAATTCTATATTGGTTTAATGAGCGGTTACAATTACGTACCGAGAAACTGCAGAATATGAAGGGTCAAAATCGTAAATATTGACACTTTAATTTGTTTTAGATTTATAGTTCATTAAACTCAACCAGAACTTGCACAGGTGGTAAGTAGGCAGTAGGCTAAAAATATATATATAAACTAGGGCAAATACAGTAAAAATACAGTAACTAGTATTTTTGCTAAAATAATTCAGTCTCCAGTCAAATGACAATTATCAATACTTGATACTAAATAGACATTCTCACGTGTAATGTAATGTACCGTTTTTTTCCGTGTATAGTGCGCAAAATTTTACTAATTTATTGTCCTAAAATCTGGGGTGCGCATTATACATGGGTACAAAAAAAAAAAAAAAAAAATTTTTTTTTTAAATTTTTTTTTTAAGTCCCAATGATCGTCACACACGCAGGGAGGCAATGGGTCCCATTTTTATAGTCTTTGGTATGGTCTTAACTAGGCTGGATGTAATTTTTTTTGTTGGCGTTGATTTCTCCGACTGCCCGTAAACGCACCACCGCGCTTCGTGCGCGCACGGGACAGCAAACGAGCAGGTGATCGAGCAAGCGTCTGATACGAGAGCATTGCGGTCGCATGGAGCGTGTTTGAAGTGAACAGCAGAGAAGAAAGGCAAAGTGTTGTGAAATAAAATGCACAGAGCGGATGCGCAAGACACGTCAGCTATATAAAGAGCGAGAGTTGTTTTCTTCCTATTAGTTTCAATTCACAGTTTAATTAGCAGTTTCAATCAGCAAATAGCAAAATGCGTATTACAGGTAATATTTTATTTCACAACACTTTGCCTTGTTCCTTTGGTCTCTGCTGTTCATCCTAAAACACAAAGGCGCTCTTTAAGCAATGCGACAGTGAGCGCCCGGCGCGCTGCGGTTGCGCGACCGCACCAAATTAAGCTCCCTGCGCAGTGCGCACTGAGGTCCACTTAAATTTTAGAAAGTACATCAGGACTTTAAAAATATCTTCTAAATTTCAGCGACGGCTCTGTCACACTAATCGACCAGCCCGGTGCAGTTGGGCGGTCGGCGGCGCGCTACGGTTGAGCGTTCTCTCGCACGCTTTCTCTCTCGCTCTCTCTCGCTCTCGCACACACGCAAACCGGATATCATACGGAGGCCGCCATTACAGATGCGCAGAACGGATGAGCAAGACACGTCAGCTATATAAAGAGCGAGAGTTCAGTTCTCTACCTAAATCCGTATTACAGGTAATATTTTATTTCACAACACTTTGCCTTGTTCCTTTCTTCTCTGCTGTTCACTTCAAACACGCTCCATGCGCACGGAGCGCGGTGGTGCGTTTATGGGCAGTCGGAGAAATCAACGCCAACAAAAAAAATTACATCCAGCCTAGTTAAGACCATACCAAAGACTATAAAAATGGGACCCATTGCCTCCCTGCGTGTGTGACGATCATTGGGACTTAAAAAAAAAAAAAAAAAAAATTTTTTTTTTAAAAAATTCATAAAAATTGGGTGCGTATTATACATGGGTACAAGCTTTTTTCCAGCATCAGCATGCCATTTTTAGGGGTGCGTACTATACATGGGGGCGCACTATACACGGAAAAAAACGGTATGTTTGTCCACATATAAAATATTTGAAGCCACATATAAAGATCGGTTAGACATCAAACTAATGTGATCAAATGTTGTATGAACATCAGATGTTTGTCTACACTGGGTTTAAAAAAGGTAATGTTTATAAACCACCAGACTGAAAGTTCTGCTCCAACAGTGTTGATTTCATGAGAATTTTTTGGTGAGGCCAAAAACTGTACTGTGTTCTTTGCATTACAGTCTAAGTGTTGTAAGACTTATTGTTTTTAGAATCTTATACGTAAGAGCCTTACCTGCTCTTGAGTTTCCCCTTGAGGAGGTGTAAAGACAGCTAAAGACTGACCAGCAGCTTTGGCCATATCTTTCAACTCCTGCACTGGCTTACCCTCGGCTATCCCAAAGCTCTGAAAAACCAAAAGGAAGTCATTTATTTGATGATTCAAATGCAGGAAAAAACACATTAACATTGCTTTGACCGACCTTCTCTTTAAGTAGAGGCTCACATACCAGTTGTAGACCAGCGCAACTACTGTTGTGTTTCACAATAGTTTCGGCAGTCTGCAAAGGAAGACAAGCAATTATCCATCTATTTTCAATGACGCTTATCCCGTTCAAAAAGGTTATTGCTTAACAAAACAATGTGGAATACCATTGAAGTCATAGAATTCAAACCATTAGGCAAATTTTATTTCCTGTATGTAAAGTTAAAGGAAGCGCCCGCCATCTTGTGCAATAAGCAACTCAAGAGCACTGAGCAGTCAGAAACTAAAGCGTTAACTCCAGATTTTTGTGATGCACTGAATCCATGATTCTCAGTCACAGATTCTCAGTAGAGTATATCTGCTGAAGCAACAACAAAATCAATAATAGCAGAAGAATGGAACTTTCTTTAAGATTGAAGATTATATGGTGGTTAACTTTGTCTGCATTTATATGACAGCAATTGTGATCCATTAACTAAGGAGATTCAAACCCTGAACTTTCGAACTGTGAGGCAGATGTGGTCACAAAACTGACCAGTAATAATTTTCATTTGATATCATCTAATTTGATACTTTTCTTGAGAAAGAATGAAATGTTAAAATGTGACTTAATAACAGTTTTATGAAAGTGACAATCTTGACCCAACTAATTCTGTTTCCAATATTTTCCACTATAAGGAACAAATCGACGAAACAGCATCGCAGATCAGACTGTTTGACCTTTGTTTCCAGTGAGTCGTTTCTCCGTTTGTAAGCAGACGCTTTTCTCTTGCTTTCCTATTGTGAATATCAAACCTGTCGCGCTCGCATCATGTCACTGACAAACAGGTTGGAGAACTTGACATCTTTCAGGTAGCGACCTGCAGATTCGGCTTGCTGCAGCCCCTCCTCAGACAGCGGACAGTCTATGGCCTGGCCTGGATTCAAGACAGACGGAAAACAATGAAACTGATTTGCAACCACATTTTTCTCTTTTAAAGAACACCTTACCTTGTAGCAGGCCATCTTTATTATACTGGGTTTCTCCACTGATGGAAATACATGGGTATAATTAGTATTTTATCGAACACACAACACAGGAAAGTAAATAGCTACATGAATCAAGGCAAGGACTCTTGCCCAGAAGCATTGTTACAAATACTCTATCAAGTAAAAACCTGCTGAATTTTAGCGTTGTTTAAACATTTCACAGCCCAAGAAGGCACGCTCAGTCTGCGTTAAACTACTCATTGTTTGTATTTTAATTTGCTTGTTTAAAAGTGGACAGCGCGCGCACACGCACACACACACACACACACACACGAGATTAGCAGATAAACTATGGGCTATCATAATTGCAAAATGGGTAAAACAATTTAAGACATATGCTACACACTAAAAGTGCACAGATCATTAAACTTCCATTCGATTGACTCATAACTTAGGACTGTTTTCCATACAAAATAATTACTATACATTTACGATACGCCCCCCCTCATTGTGTTGGCGTTGGTTCGTTATGGGCAAGATTGCGCTCCGATTTAGAGCAAATTGGGTTGCACCTCTGCCGTAGGAAGAGCACTACTGCACAGACAACACACCGAATTCTGGTTTTACGCAACGAAACATGGTGTGCATGGTTTTAAAGTGGTTAACATTCGTTCTGTTTATAGCATCGTGCTATCAACTGCTTCCATCTCTATTTAGGGCGAAGTGGATCCTGAGATTTCGCTTTACTTGTCACTCTCTCATTCTGCAGGTTCCCTGAACAATCAACTAAATACATTTGTCGCTAATGCTAACACCATGGGTTAGCAATCCTTCCTTTATATGTCAGATTTGCTGGCTCACAGCTATGTTGTCAATGCGAGCTGCTGCAGCGGACACTTACTGTCGAACAAATGTCAAGCCGAATGTTAGTGCCGTCATTTCCTGTAAAAGGTCAACAGACCAAAAAGCCCTCCGCATCAATTATCAGCTGCTTTCGACGCCCCTTGACGGAGGTTCACAGGCACACAAAAATGTCCGTGAGATTTTGTTTCCCCTGCCGCGGGAGCGCGCACACCTTATTTGGAAAGCGAAAACCCGATGTCGTACGACGTCAGCACTACGTTGTTCTCAATAAAAACATGAAGAACTCACGTTTGCGTCAGTCAATTCATTTTTTTTTATATAAAGGATTATTCTCATTTGATGTCTTTAAATTCATCCGCGTTTTGCCATTGAAGCGGGGTGCGTTCAAAGACCAGTCGTACAGACGGAATACTCATTCATTCACCAAAAAGCAACAATATAATTACGTGAGCTCTTTGCATAAACCTCGATGCAAAGAAACTCCTCTTTTTGGGTACAGGCTACAAGGAGTATATATTACAAAGGAGACTTTATACTTAATTGTGATCATCATTCATCCATCCATCCATTTTATTTTATTACTCAGGTATTTTCAAAGCAAATTAATATTGTTGCATGTATTAATTTGCTTTAACATGACAGCGCAATATAATTAAAAGCTGACACTATAGCAATGCCAAACGTGTTCATTTAAGAACAAGCCACACACATTTTGTGATCAAATCTTTCATAACGAGAATGATTTGAGTGAATTGATTTGAATGAATAGTTGAGAAGAAATTTCAGTTCTGAAGGCTCCTTTTGTCCCAAGCAAAGTGACAGATGGTGGGGAGGGGGGATAAAAATTGTAACCACAACTGTATAAAAAATGTCAAGCCGTGAGGATATGTCCCCCCCCCCCCCCCCTTTATTTTGAGAACGGTGAGTGCTGGACTCCAGCTGTTTTTTTTCTGTCTCCCTGGGGGTCTGTTCAGGTTGTGTGGAAAATTTGAACAGGTTCCCTCATTCCTAGGCCAAATTACAAGGGGAGGACAAATCCTCACAGCTGGCCCGTGAGGATATGTTCCCCCCCTTATTTTGAGAACGGTGAGTGCTGGACTCGAGCAGTTTTTTTTCTGTCTTCCTGGGGGGTCATTTCAGATTGTGTGGAAAATCTGAACAGGTTCCCTCATTCCTAGGCCAAATTACAGGGGGGGAACAAATCCTCACAGCTGCCCCGTGAGAATATGTCCCCCCCCCTTATTTTGAGAACGGTGAGTGCTGGACTCCAGCTGTTTTTTTTCTGTCTTCCTGGGGGTCCTTTCAGGCTGTGTGCCAAATTTGAACAGGTTCCCTCATTCCTAGGCCAAATTGGACTCCAGCTCTTTTTTTTCTGATGATTTGTGCAGTGATACCGTTATTACTGCACTTTATCAATTTATTTATTTATTAGGTGTCTCAGCCATTCGAACTCTTGGGGATGGACCTCATTGGCAAACTGGCTCAGACAAAAGATGGATACCAATATATTTGCGTGATGGTCGATTATTTCACAAAATGGCCTCAAGCCTATCCATTGAGGTCAAAGTCTGCTGCTGATGTTACCGCCTGTATCCTAAAATTTGTCTACCAATTTGAGTCGCCAAAAAGGATCTTGACAGATCAAGGCAAAGTATTTGTCAATGCAGTAAGTACAACAGTGTTTGGCAGAAATTATCTTCATCATAGCTGTCAAATACAAGTGCCTGAGGGCATATCTGGCCTGCAAACCAAATCAAGCACAACACCGGTTCGATGAGTGTCAAGCATACTGTTGGTAATATGTACGCAAGTTTTTTGCGGAGAGCGTCCATTTTAGCACAATTACGGAGGCACGGGGACAACATGCAAACTCCGCACAGGAAGGCCGGAGCCGGAATCGAACCCTGCACCTGAACTTTACAGTGTTGTATGATGCTCCCCATTGGAGACTGCTCTAACAAACTTTTGTGAAAAGGAAACAAGGCAAGAAAAAGAGCAGTGAGCTGATGTGGTGTCACACCCTTTAAAGCAGAAGTTTATTGAACAGAAGTTGTGCAACAGACATTTGAGGTACATGATATGGGTTCTAGTGGGGAGGGGAGGCGAGTCAAAGGGAAATGTGCTCCATTCAAACTTCCAGATATTCACAATATTTACGGGTCAAAATGACAGGTGTAATTCCCTCCCTCACTCACTCACTCACACATACACGCGCACATGATCTCAGACCAAAATACGTCATTCCCACATTGGGAATCGGACATTCAGGGCGATTATGACTGAATAAAGCAACAAGTGTACTTTGGCCATCATAGGAATGCTGTTGTAGCCTCTGTCACCCACAACATGTCAGACGTAGCACCGACATGAGCAAAATATCCTAGAACACTCCCAGAAATGTTCCGACACCGCCCCCCCCCCTCCCTCTCCAGTATGTCCATGTGAATGCCAAACAGCGGTGCATCCACAAAATGCTAATTAGTTGCTTACTATTCTATTCCAGGTTCCCTAAGTGCAGAGGTACTGATGATGGATTGGTTTATTTGTATGCTTTTTTTTTCCTTTTGAATGTAGCCGGTAATCCTGAGGTATAGGATATATACCAACCGATGCAGAATGTGACTGAAGAAAACAAGCAAAATAGATTCAAAAAGGGGGTAAAGGAGACATGCTATCTAAGCAAAATGTCAAACTGTACAAAGAACATTTCCAGTCGAGTACTCATTTCATGTTCTTCTATCACCTTCTACTTCGTTTTTCTGAATTTATCTCTTAAGCAGTAAAATAATTATATTATAATACAAATGTTTATAAAATAGCAGCACACTCAAGTGACACATCACAACTCTGTAATGTTATTTTGTATAAATGAAACAAATTCATAGCTTTTAGCAGCGCAAAAAGACAACAATAACTCAATAAAAATATTGACTTTTTTTCTTGATGTCTTCACACCTCCTCTGTCCTCTCTTCACTTTGGAATACAGTATCTCTAAATCTTAGAAAAAACCCTTTTGTGAGTCTGGTCACCCCATAAAATATATCAAACACAAATTGAAAGTGTGGTCTCAATATATAACACACGCAACAAGACATTGCAGGAAAGACATTAAGTTTGGGTGAGAGCTTACATCCGGCAGAGGCAAAATGAAAGAGGGCAATTATCGAAAACTCAATGTTTTGGCAAATCAAGTAGCCAAAATTCAAACAAAACAAACAAACAAAAAATCCCCGCATTATCTTCAGTCTGACAACCAACAATGTCGTTCATGAAAAGAAAAAAAACTAAACTCAAGCACACGTGAAAGTCCAAAAAGAAGAACACGGTTGTGTCTCTCTGCCCGATGAACCCCCTCGTCGATTATTCGAAGCAGCAAAGCTCAAAGAGGACTGAATGACACGCAGCACAGCCTGACACAATGTTGTCGAACATTTCTGCAATTTCAAGCCAGCACCATAAAAAGTGAACAGCCATTAAAACACACATCATTGTGGTGGTTTGGAAACTAAAACAAAACAAAAGTCATTGGCCTCCGAAGAACATGTGCAAATATTGGATGTTACGATCACCCGAGCGCCGCCCTGTGAGACATGACTGTGGCTGTGATGCAGATAAATAGAAAGAAATATTCAAGTACAAAAAAAAAAATCTTGACAGTGTAAAGGAAAGCCACAGATGAGGGAACTGTGTGTCTTGGCCTTTTGTTATTTGTTCCAATCCTTGGAAATGGACAGGCTCCTTGGATTAAGTTGGTCTTTGCTTGAATAGGAATGTTCGCTTTGATTGGAATGTCCAGTTTTATGTGACTCTTGCTTGACATGGGGGGGGGGGGGGGGGGTTGATTGGGAAACCAGCCCTACAAAGTAAACCAAAGGCTAAAAATAAAAAGTAAAATTAAAAACAACCAAATCACCACCAATTCATTTTGATGTTCCTCCTGGGGAGTATGTTCTCAAAGTGCTTTGCCATTGAAATCATATAGGGAGCCGAACACAACCATACAAGTGACTCCAGATGCATTGACAATAGTTTGTACTCCTCCAAGCAACAAAAAGGGAAACTCATCCTCATATGATCTGGCAGTTTTAGTTCCTCATTTAGCATCCATCTAAATTGAACCTGGTGCATTTTTCATTCCAACTCAATTATCTATGTATAGTAAATCTCCATAAAGAGAATTTTAAGTCGACCCAGTCACTCTGTTCTCCAACCTCTATTGGGTGTTGTACTCATCATTCAGCCATTGGCTGTACGTCAGCAATACGCTCCCTCCCGCCTTCCCACACTCCCTTCGATTCATCCAGCCCAACTGTCTTTACCATTCTTCCAGCACCCTGTCGCCTCCCTTCTCACAGGAGTCTCCCGTCCTCCTGTCTTTGAGGCATTGTCCTCTCCGCCGCTCAACTGTGCTCTTAACTGTGCTCGTGTTGGAGAGTTGGGCACTCCAAACCCCTTCTTTGACTAAGCACGCGCAACATTGTAACACAATATGTGGTCATATAATCATTAACAGAATGGCAGTAATAAAACAACCGCCTCGCATGACCTGTGAGGCTGAGGTTCTCCAAGACTTTAGACACGTGCTCTGAGTGAAGTGACGGTTCCTTCGCTCGCTCGCTCGCACACACTCCGTCTCATTCATCGTCCATGCAGCAGTTTATTGCTGGCCAACAAGAGACCTAGATACACTGCCAATGAATGAAGGCAGTGACATAGCATAGATGCCCCGTTATACTGATAGACAAAGTATGTATGTAACCTCGGCCTGCTCCATAGTCTTCGAACATTGTAAGTGCCTCGCGCCTTAGAATGTTTACTGCTAATTTAGATACAGGATCCCATTCAGACTGCACACAAACATGCGCACACATACAAGCAGCCTGACAAAGGAGCTTATTGACCTTGACTACTCAAAATATGTCAAATCATATTATTACGACTAATAATAATTACTACGGCTAATAATGATGATTCAAATGATCCTGTCTCACCCCTGGATTTGGGACCCACCAACATTACGTATACTTTTCTCAAGGCTTTCTCGCCACATCTCACTGATGGTCAGATCAGATGATAACATGAATATATATCAATAGAGAGTGAGGAAAAAAAAAGAAAAGCAAAAACTAAGCATACTTTGATCCCACGTATGCAACTTTCTGCCAACCAGCTATGGTTACAATATAACTTAATGATCATTCTATACAATCGAAGGCAGAATGCAAATATGATTGCTTTCTCTTCTGTGTATCCAAGGCACAACGGAGCATCATCGTGCCCTGAATCTGTTGCTTTTAGACGAAAAAAAAATCTAGATTTTGTGGGCAGGCGTTTTTTTTTGTCTTAAAGAACAGAAAAATCTACAAAAAACTAGCAAACATTGTTCTTTTTCTTTTAAAGGGCTTGTGTTTTTAGCATTTTGTATTTTTGTTCTTTTTTTCTGCTTTTAAGAAAGTTTTTTTTCATGATTCATATTTTTTTGTCATTGTAAATCCTGCGCAATGGGGCCCTCTTGTGGTTCACAAGTTGATGTCACGGACGTCTGTCGGGGTGGAGGACTGATCCAGCTCGTCCAGGCCTTTACTGCTTGGGCCTCTCTGGCTCTGCTGCTGCTGTTGCTGCTGCTTCCGGCCTTCGCGCAGACTGCTCTCTAACACACGCTCAATCTGCTCCTGGCATTCTTTGAGAACATCCTGCAATGTCACAAGAGACACACACAACTTTAAGACACTGTTGACTGACCATGTCTATGACAGGTTACCCAAATTCTAGAAGCAGGAACCAGTTTAAAATATGGCAGACTCATTTGTCTTCCAATCAATCGGATCCAGATCAATATGGCTGGCAGGAACCATTTGACTTGAACTCATCTTATTTCAAAGTCGTTGAACATGAGTTTTAAGTATAGTTGCTCAAAATGATGATGATGATTACTATAACTGCAGCTGATCCGTTTTATGTTGTAATGGCAGTGTTCACCACTAGATGGAAGACTTTGCTCAAGAGCACCTCCAACCGCAAAACTGTACTTCTTCACCAAAAAAGAAGAGCGAGCAGGTACTGGCCCAAAAGCCAGGGCAAAATTCGGATGTCTTCCAGGTAATCAGGAAGCAGATTATATACACAAGTGTAACAGCCTAGTTTATATAGTGATCCTATCGGGCCTGAAAGATTCCAACTTAAGACAGCAGAAACAGGTGGACTGGAAACCAAAGGCGTAGCATTCCAAACTGTTCAGTGCAAAGCAGCTATTGTGCCAGTGTTGCCCAGGGAGAAAATGGGCCCCCACAACTATCTTTGTGAATGACAAGAATTTGGGGGGGGGGGGCTGTATGCCAGACGTTTTAAATGACCACGAACTTCCTGGCAACTCCCACTAGCAGTGAGGCTGAGGGGCAGACACAATGCAGACCCGAGCATTGCGTCAGCTCACACCCGAACGCTCACACCCAGCTGTATACCCAACTATCCGCCAGTTCCTCAGTCATTCCCAAGCGCAGAGAAAACAAAGGTAGCCTTGACGACGATGTCTGAAAACACAGGTAGGACCAAAGTTATGTTAATTACATCCACCTCCTGTGGGAGCACAAAGAGGGTGCCTTTTTAACGAGAGCCAGTCCTTGTGCCTGCCTGCCTGCCGGGGATCCATGGGAGACCCGAGCGGCTCGCCTTTCAGCATCAAAGGCGCTCGGGCAATGTCAGAATCCACCTGGGAGAGGGGCCTCTCAACAGCACTGAGCCCCCATATGCTTCTGTGATGGCTGGTCCACAGTGGGGATGGATGGGGGAGAGAGAGGGGCTGGTAGTGTTGAAAAGATTGTTAGCAGAAGAATCCCACAGATGTTGAATTGACCGTGCTGCAGGAACATTTGTTCACAATTGAGTGCGCTAATGGAGAACCTTCTGATACTGTAACAAAAAAAGTTCCATGTGTTCATTGTACCTAATGGAGTGATGGCTCAAAGGGCAACACAAAGCTGCACCTAATTTAAACCTGAAAAGCCAGTGTTATGCCGTCAGGGCAAGAAGGAACAAGACATAATTCGGAACAGAGTTGCTCTTCAGGAGCTGCAAGGCTCACTGACAAAAGGTCATGATGTCAAAGGTCAAACAGCACAAGCGATCACAGGCTAAACATGCATGAGACATGTTTCCGAATTGTAGTCCCGCCTATTGATTTTTTTTTTCTTGTTGCAGATTTAGGGTCATCTTGAAGTAATTGCCGCTACAAAATCTTATCTCTTCAACAGCGCTGCTTAGAATCCGTAAATGTGGATTTGATTATCCTCAGACATGAAGGTAACTCTACTAGCGAGCATCCTCTAGGGTGGCCAGACCCTAACGTGGGCGTGTGCACCCACCAATATGAACCCCCACTTGGTCATAAAAATCTCAATTCCTGTGAGAACATGAAGCAAAGCTCTAAACATGTAAAGCGACTGGCTGTGTTCTACCGCAAGAATGCATGCCTTCACTTCTAATAAGACACTCTCCCAGTCTCTGCAGCGCTTGAGAGCGGCAACTCCGACGACTTGCCAAGCCTTAAAGGTTTCATTTGAGAAAGTTTAATGACTTCAGCGTGTGACTACTGGAAACATTAGTAGCTTTCAGGGAAGACCAAAAGCGAGCAAGACTATTGCAGACAGAGCGCTTTAGCGAAGCATCTTTGTGGCGCTGCCTCAACCTGGACAGCACATGATGGGGTCGTAGTCCCGCCATGTTGTTACGACGATCCTCCCACCTCAAGCGTTCATCATATTGCAACAATCTGTCTGTGTGACAAGGCAAGCACATTATTCTTGGGCGGCCTCTGTGGCATGAGTCGCAGGGGGAAGTCGTGCAGACAGACAAAACCAAAAGGAAGAAATGTGCGAAGCCATGGAATGCGTTTCAAGTACCAATTGTACCGCACAAAGCTAGCTGGATGGTCAGAGCTGGAGCGAGCACACACAACAGACGACGCACTTATCTCAAGATTCTTCCAGAAAGAGGCTGACGGTGTAAATCCCAAGTATAGAAAATGCCATCGTTCTTTTTTCTGCGGCCCAAAACAGCTCATTTTGTCAAGCACTGATCTTCCAAAATAAACACATTTCACTCGCTGTGGAGTCAGCCATTCTGCAACTCATATAAGAGGATTTTAAACTATAGCTTTAAAACAGGAGGAAAAAGAGAAATAGTCAATGAGCGATTGTAGGATGAAGCTATTTATGATCATGTGCGTACGTCTCTAAAAGTTCACAAAACTGCAAAGCTATTGGGTTGGGGGAGTTAGTTGCAGAGGAACGTTGATGTCCCTTAGATCACAAATGAATTCCACTTTTACAAGCGCATTCAGCCACAATTGGCAGCGCTCTTGCACATCGTTGAAAGGGGGGGGGGGGGGGGATGCCCCTCAAGATGCTCAAAGGCCCTGCCCACTGCGCTATGCAATTATTGATGTCATTTTTTTTAATAACACAACAGATTATTTGTTTGATCATAGCTTCTATTGTATCGCTTTCTTGATACTATCGGAAGCAGTTTAGGAATACCAGCGTGTGTGTGTGTGTGTGTCATGACACACATTTTCCCAGCAGCCCAAGGTGATGACTGGGCCTTGTCACATTTCTATTGGAAAACCGCAGCTCGTGGATAGCGCAGACGCCAGCAGGGTGCCAGGAGAGGGTGGGCTCATCCAAGATGCCATTGGCAAGAGCGGCAACGTTGGCAGAACTTTCCCCTTCACATTTGGCCTGGCTGTTGAACTAACTTTAGCGATACCCTCTTGCAAATACAAATACAGAAAGTTATGTGTAGGTTTGGAGTGTGGTTCAAACCAGCATCCTGGTGACTGCAGTCCAAATTGTCATCCTTCGCTGTGGCATCGGACGATGACACAGAGCAACTTTTGAGAACAATCTCTGTGACCGTGTCAACGACTTCATCGGAGTAGTTCCAAAACAAATACGCAACACATTTGCGTACATTCACATTTCTTGGAGCTATGTCACACTAGCGGTGGTCTGATACAAGTTCACCAGTAATTTTACAAACCAAAACATACCCAATATGTTTACTTTTTGGCTGGCTTCTAAGCAGTTTATACTTAAGTTCCTCATATATGTTGAGTTAGGAAAGGTGCCCTCTGCTTCGCCTCCAGCCTGCGCTGCAAAGCACGGCTTGTCTGGATCCAGGAATGTAGGGGAGTTGATCATAGAGCCATGGAGCGACTTAATTCCCTCAAGTTCTGAACCGTGCAGTTTAAACACACTGAGGTCCTGTGCTGCTCGGGCTATTTGTTTTTCCTTAGCTGGTGAGCGGGACTTCACACAGCACACGCCAGAGGGAGCCATGATTTTCCAGCCAAGATGGAGCAAAAGGAAGAGGCAGGAGAGGCTTGATTGTCACCATGCAAGCCTGATGGCCCCCCCCCTCCTTAGATGTCTTTTCGGACGGGATTTAAAAAAGTGCCGTCAGAGTGAGCACACAGAAATTCTTGTTCCAACTAAGTCAACTAATGCAAACCAAACACCACCATTCTTGAAGCACTTGATTTGAGCTCGAGATGCTTCTCTGCAACATTGGTTTCAGCAAATTGGATGGGTCAATTTTAAAACACCCAATTAAATCAATTTGGACTTCCAATGCTGTATTTTGTTAAGTACAAATGCAATAAAGCACGGTGAGACTTCCAGCTGTATGATGAATGCCAGGTATCGCAAAAAGTCCTGCTGCTGTTTGGACTTGTCTTACCCGCCACAGCAACATTCCCAAGATTGTTTATATAAGGAGGCCCTACTCGAACAAAAACCTGCCACTTGCTAACTAGTCAGGTTTCTGACAAACATACAAGAAACAAATGTTCTCTTAATTTGATTCGATGAATCACAAAATCTCTACGTAGTCAATTGTTAGGGCTAAGAAACTATATTCAACCCAAAATAATAGGAACTCCAGCTATGATGCTGCTTTGCTGAATTACACACACAATGCATTATGTCGTATTTACGTCACAGTGTGAGTGTGGTCTAATTGCATTAGCTGGTCAGATGTCAGTTTATGCAATTTTCCCAAACACAGGTATACATGGGCAAAGAGAAAATGGGACTAAAACAAGTTTTCTAAACATAAACTCACCACTTCTGTGTTTGTGATTTTGGCCAGCAGGTCTGTCAGACTGTCCCCCCATTGGGACGGGTTCACTGAGTCCAGCTGTAAGCCGCAGATTGCGGCCCCCACGCTACCTGTGGCAATCATGGATGGAGGGTACATGGCGAATCTGAAATCTGTTGGAGAGGACAAAAGCTAATTCAGTAAACGTGGGCGTGATGCTGCTATTTGAGTGTGTGTGTGTGTGCGGATTCAAGACAGATTTATAAAAAAAATCTGTATTTCATAACTTACTTGAGATCTTGGACCCTAACGCCCCAAATCAAGCGTTTAAGCATTTAAAGGTTGAACTTCAACCTGACATTATTGAAAACAGACTGGTGTTTTTTTGGTCTTGAAAAATATTAGGCTTCCTGGTGGGTAACTTTTCCGGAGCCAAGAGTTTTGAGTAAGTTGTAGAAAAAGAAGCGTGCACTAAGATTTAAACAACCGTTTCATAATCTCAGGTTTTCATTAATACGCTCCACAAAAAAAATACAGACGTGACACATTGCTGTATGATTTGGTGATTTAGCAGTCAGTTGATAAATAATCCTTCCACTCCGCACAGCCTGAACGTAGCGCTCGCTAATGACCTGCAGTCTGGATAATGAGGGTTCACTTGGCTTGTAAAGGAGCTGAAAAGCAGCCGCCCGCCCTCGCCCCTTCCCTCCGTCCCCCGCCTCCCTTTTCCCCAGGCCGGCCCCTTTTCTTCCATCTCCTGAGTAAATCGTGTGCTCGCTGAAAAAGCCCCATAGCGCTTGGAAAGGGAGGAATAAAGAGGCTCAGTGCCTGTGCCAATGCTCACTGCTGTAGGTCCTTTTTCCACGTGTGGTCACAGGCGTGCGTCTCAAAGACCAATAACCTTGTTAGCTCCCCTCACTGTCATTCATAATGCAAATGAGACAGCTTGTGAACGGGCCAGAAGCCCGAAAAGGCAAGGCAACTGGCATACAGGCGCGAGGGAGGGGGGCACAAGAGAGAGAGATCGAAATAGAGAGAGCGAGAATCACAATTTCTCACTCCCCTATTCTCTCTGTACGTCTTGCTCAACTCCTGCCTTTCTTTTTGGAAAGCACACGGTCCGCTCGGGGGCCACTGAATGACACACATGCCCCAGGCTTTGTCGCGGCAACAGGCGGTGGTTTACGTTGGCGGCCCTCCTATCTTTTAGCATATTAATAGAGTGGCGGGCCAGCCAGAGGAAAGGCAGAAGAGTGTGACTCTATTGTCCGGAGTCATCACCTCATTTCACCCAATTGAGAGACACAGCAGTCATCCCCTGTGTGCCAGTAGCAATTCAGCGAGACGGGCCGGACAAAGAGTGTGGCCGGGCAGCGGGGCTGCGGGGCAGCGGGGTGCGGGGGGTCAACAGCATGAGGAAGATGAAGAAGGAGGGATGGACAGCGTGGCGACAAGGCCACGAGGAGAAAAGACGGGAAGGTGGTAGGCGTGGTGGGAGAGCGTCAGGGGGGTGGGGGGGGGGGGGGGGGTGGGGGGCATTGACGTCTCTGCTGCGCATCACTCTCAAGTCTGTGGCCAAATCCTTGTGAGGTTTTGCAGGAAGAAAAGAGTTGCCCTCCAGTGACCCTCACCTCCCCTCCTTCCCCCACAAGCATGCCTCTGTTCCTGGGCCACCTATGGGCTGGGGCAGTGGGCAGCGGGGGGGGGGGGGGGGGGGCGGGGGGGGGTCCGAGCCAGCCTACACATTACCATATTGCCATATTCAATAGCAAAGCCAACAGCATGGGATGGCTCTGAAGGAGATTTTTCTTCCTCCAGCTGGAATCAAAGAGGTGGGCCCTTTGATAGCTGTAAAGGCAGCCCCTCACTGCCTTTTTAACATGCGCAGCCAGGCGCTTTCTCATCGTGTGGGCTCAGTGTTGACAAATAAATGAACTTATTATACACCCCTGTGTTCGTGGCTGGGCCTCTGCCAAGGGGACGATTTATTAAAGGCTACCTCGAGCCAAGAGGAAAGAGCACACAAAGACCCCTCGGCATTACATCACTGCTGTAATAGTACAACTTTCACCAGGGGGGTAAAAGGAGAAAGACATACATGGATTTACACTATGTGAGTGAAGACTGACAGGCAAAAAGGGGGGGGGGGGGGGGCTCACAGGGAAGGAATGGTATACGTGCACATACAGTACACGGACAGGTGGCGCAGATGTAGTTTTGTGGATGAACAGGCTACTGCGAGTTGATTTCTCGCACTCAACACAAGACAACAACAAACAAGGCTGTGCGCGTGTACAGCCAATGCGGCCTGGTGGCGGCAGCACGCGGGGCGAAGAATGCTCGTATTTCAGGAGCCGCTCATTAATATTCTTGTTGAGGATAAACAGTGTATGGAACCGAGTGGGGACGCACGCCTCCGATGGAAAGCTCTGTGTAAGCGGCGGCTGCCTGGTCTGGCCAGCGCGCCGCCACTCGCTCAGTGCCTTCAATGGCCCTTTCTCTCTCTGTCTGCAACTTCATCCTCTCTGGCCTCTGGTCACATTGAGTCTTCTGCCCTACATGGCACACTCCTCGCGGGTGGTTGCAATGTATGCACGTTCAACTTGTAAATTAATCTACACTGGAGAGTTGAACAGGAGCCATAAAAACTGGCAGAAAATCACAACGTCTCCTCTCCAACTCCATGTTTTTGTTTTTCCAAGGCAATAAATCAAGGTCCTGTATCGTATAGTGTATCGTAAAGAGTGTTTAGTAAAGGTGAAAATTAAACATTATTCTAGGAGTGGTTAAGTCACTTTTAACACTAATGCACCGTCATTCAAAACACTCGTCTTTCCTATAAATAAATACATGTTCCTATAATAAACAACACACACATGCACACCAGCAAACTTGTTACGTATGTACGTTGAACATCATGAACGTCTTTTTATGACTATCGCAAGACACTATTATTTAAAAAAAAAAAAGAAAGAAATGGTTCGGTCAAACACTGATGGCAGCATCAGGAGCGTCAAGGATACTCAACATGGGAGGACTCGATAGACACTACGCAACGTGGCAAGCTCATGTCCATCTACTGTTTGGACAATTAACTAACTTCAGCGCACCGTTAAAGTATATATAACAGAATCATCAATTCAGCATCACGACCACCAAGGGTTAGGTTCAAATGAGGATGTTGACTTTTCAAACATGGCAATGAATGTAGCAGCATCCAGAGATAAATTCCCTTTGCGTTTTTGGCGTGAGTCAGAGGGCCACAGGCTTTTGAGTGGGTTGCTCAGGACATGCCGCTGTGTGATTCACGTAGTGTGTCACACTTTTGGGTGCAGGCTACTTCCAGCTTCATCTGCTGCCAATGTGGCAGCACCGGACATGATCCCACATTTCAGGGATGTGAGGATAATTTGTGCGAGGTGGTGGCTAATTTGTTCAGACTGACGCATCCAGTGCCAAGTTTTTTTTTTTTTTTTTTATGTTCACGATAACAAATGGCAGTAAAGATTGTTTCATTGAGCACATCTGAGATGAATCATTCATTTGACCAATGTGTTGGGCGTCTCCATGCCGACGCCATTCTGGTTCAGTGAGATTGGCATGAAAAGGGACATGAATCACTCAAAAATATTTGCATGGTTGCATAGAAATTGGAAGGGCATATTTGCCCATAGTTTCACCATCTTGTGGAGCTAAAAGTCATCAATGGAAGAACCTTTGGACTTAAAATGAAAGCGAAACACTCAACTTGATCTTACCTGGTTACGATTTGATACAGACACCACTTGAATTTGACTAGCTGCTCTGCAGTGCAATTATGCACTGTCTACTATTTCATTATAATGTTCATATTTATTGCTCTCTTGCTCTCAAAGAGAGAAGATCCAATGCCGATTTCGTACGTCCTGCGGGTTCAGTGGACTTTAAACAAGAGGGGAAAAGGGTGTCTTCCATCTAGTGAATCATTAGTTTTCCTCTGTAGAACTAACAAGTTAATGATCAAGTTACTTGTCCCATTCAAAACTTGAAGAGCTTGTCCTCTGCTACTTGAACCACTGGTACATCCCATCATGCAGTACAAAGTACTGTTTGTAATGGCAGATATGTGTTGCGTTTGATCCACATCTACGATCATCTAAAGCAGGGGTCACCAAACTACGGCCCGCGGGCCGGATACGGCCCGCGGGACCGTTTAATCCGGCCCGCCAACCCTGAATAAATTGTATTATTAAACTTTTTTTTTTTTTTGCTCATTTTGCCTGCAATGACTGCGTTTCCCCAGTAGAAGGGGGAGCGCTCGCTTGCGCATTTACTACCGGAAGCCGTGTCAGAAAGCTCGGTGCACACTCACAAGTGCGTGTACGGACATGGCGCACTCGCGCTCTATTTGTATCAGTCCCGAATTTAGAGCGTGGGCTGTGACGACAGCATTCTTGTAATTCGCGCGCTGAGCTTTCAGATGCAGTTTTGCGCTAAAGCCACCCACAAACCTTCCCCTGGAATCCTTCCGTTAAAATGTCGCCCAAGTAAAGCAGGGTGAACACAGTGCCGAGCGTTTAAAAGAGTTGCCAATTTGGCTCGACGTACGCGACGTGACGTTCAGCCACATGAACGTCAACATCTACCCGTCACAGATCGAGGTAAACGGACCAACACCTCGGATCTCGCCTAAGAATTGCCACAACAAATTTTACTCCAGACTATGACGCACTATCAAACTTTAACAAAAAAGACAGCGGTGTCTACAAGCCTACTGGAACCTACAAAAGGATTATAAGGAAGGAACACAAGAACTTTAAGAGACTGCTCATATGTGTCAGAGAGGTTCTGCTCTGACAACTGAGCTGAACTTTTGTCTGTTAAGATTGTGCATGGCACAACAGAAAGTTAATGTTCCATGGTTTTTTTTCTATGAAGAACCCAGAGAGAGTTATTTAGTTATTATTTATTTCTTGTTTTTTCTGTGAAGAACTCAGAGAGGGTTTAGTTATTATTTATTTCATTAATAGTGTTATTATTTGTTTCCTGACCTTTTTTCTGTAAAGAACCTGGAAAGGGTTATTAAATAACCGTTATTTGGTTATGTGTGGCTTTCTGGAAAACAATAATTTTTTTAAGCTCCCCTACGATCGTCACACTTTTTCTGTTACAAACTGCCACCGGCCCGCCATCAGAGAAGGGAAAGGTTATGTGGCCCTCACAGGAAAAAGTTTGGGGACCCCTGATCTAAAGCATGGGTGTCAAACTTATTTTTGTCATGGGCCGCATCGTCGTCAGTTTCCTTCGGAGGGCCATTATGACTGTCATCGCCTTATATTATGTACACAATAACTGGTTTTGAAATCAGAGACTAGTAAAAACTGTTCAAATATTTTAGAAAGATAAATGGTCATAAAAACTGCTAGCAATATCTCTATTTTTTTTTTTACGTGAAGACAATTTGTAATTTTAGTATTGACACATGATGTCGATGCACAATTTGTCTTCGCGGGCCGCATAAAATGATGTGGCGGGCCGTATCTGGCCCCCGGGCCTTGAGTTTGATGGCTATGATCTAAAGCATACGTACCATTACAGTAAAGGCTATTGGAGTGAACATTAAACAAAAAGAGCATAATCCCTGCCAATATGGCTCAAAGACAAAGCTCATTAAGCACAGCAGACAGTTTGGGGTGCATCTGTCCACCCCATGCACCCCGTCTATTCTCCCACTTTGGCCTGATTGAATAAGAATAGAGGAGGAAACTGGGAGTGCTCGGTGTGCGTGTGGAGGAATGGAGCCTTATAATCTCCCTTAATGAGCTTGTTTCTGGGCTGTTATCCGGCGGGCTGCCTGAGGGAAAGGCCGGCGTTTCCTATTAAGGGCCCCGCGGCGCTGACACTCACATGGCTCTGCATATGAAATGTAAGGGCTGGGTCTTTTGTCTCCCCTCTCGCAGTCTTGAGCTGAGCCCCCCAAGCCATTTGCATAGCCCTGAATGGACCAGCCAGTGTTATTAATTAATACAGAGGCAGCTTACGCCACCTGACAAAAACCCACCGAGTGGCCTGAACGGAACCGTTTCATCAAAAGCGAGGAGCTACTAGGAAGGAGAGCAAGGCCTTCTTCTCCACTTGTCCTTTCTCCTCGTTCTCTTGCGATTTTATGCTCTTTCACTAGACGGGCAGCGGCGGTGGGATTTGCGGCGGCTGCTGGCTTGAATGAAACGCCAAGGCCACAGGTGACCTGCTGCAGACTGTCTTGGAAATGCAAATTTTCCTGAGAGCGCCCCTCCTTGAGCTGCGTCTTCAGCCCGGCTTGGAAGATGCCGCCGAGAAGATTCTCACCAGATAACGCAAGATTTACGTCTGGGAACACTGAGCAAAAAGGGTTTCGAATTCCCAGGAAAGCTTCAGTGCATCGAATTGTTGACTCACTTGCACTCTTCCCTTTCTGCGTCTTGCCCTCAATACTCTGTGTTTGCCGAGTGCATACATAAATAAATGGTCTGTTGCTAATCCAGCACTATCCGTCGACAGGCTTTCTCCGAAGACGCAATGTCAGGAGGACTCGGCTCGTAAATTCACTTCCACTCCCTCAATGAAGCCATTACGGACAAAGTGCACGCTGAGTCTTTCACAATGTTGCTTTGACAATAGATACTATTACTGACATGCTGTCATGACACAAGAATCTACATAACAGTGGGAGTCACTTGGTCCTTGTTTTCGCCCCCCCACATTATTCAGATTAACCCTCGCCTTTCTTCAATACGCATTTTACATAAAACCAATGACTATTTTTCATTTTAAGTTGATGAAACTGTACCTTGCTCTGATCTATGTCAGTAAATGGAACTATTTTCCAAGGGGGATGCAAGGTGCATTCCTGTCTGAGGCAACGTCAAACCTCATGCACCTCCTTCAACGCAAGTTACAGATCGGGTTAAAGGATGCGTGTCCCTCCTAGGACTCACTTGATGTATGATCTTGTGGGTACAATCCAGCTCACAATAGCCCGCCAAGCCTACACCCACGTCCATCACTTCACAACCCCGTGCCCCATGAGAATGCTCCTCAACCGAGCATTCCCGAAGCTTGGTTTGATGTGTCACTGGATGCTACTGACGAGTCTCCAAAACGCCGCCACATACCACACTCTGACATGACAGATGATCTAAGCTTCATTTGAGTTATTTTTCACATTGTAGCTTTTTGCATTTCACTGTTTGAAATGTGCTTGAAAGTAGCTTACGTCACTCCTAAAGCCATCATCAACTTGGCACCCTTCAGTATGCAGGGGGGCGTCATTTTTCAACCACCCCACGCCTACAGCAGCACGAGTATGTATTGAAGTCGCAACTAGCCTACAAAACATAGTTAAGTCATCAATAAATATTTTCGTGAAAATCGGCTAGAAAGAAAAAAGCAATCTAAAGTAAACCACGGAGTGAAGCAGCGTGCCTTTTTTGCAGCGTGATGGCGTACTACTGTACTTACTAGCAATTGTGCACTGTTTGCACCATTCCAATTTTATATGTCTGGACCATCATGAATCTGTGCATCAGTTTTTCCAAAGTATGCAATATATCAATGAGCAAGCATCTATGGTTGATTGTGACCTACCTGTGGCACAAAGGGCGATGAACGTCTGGACATGTTTGCGTATAAGAGTCAGTTTATCCTCAGGCAGCGGCAGCCTCCTCACTATGTGCTCGATAAAGTCGTTGGGCGTCACTGCTGCCAGGTTCCACTTCAACTTCCCCAACACCACCAGTTCCCATTCCTAAAGTAAAGGCGACACCAGCGGATTGTGGTAATGATGATGCAAAAATAAAAACACAAAAGGTCGAGGAGACGTTTAAATGTTTTATAGTTTTTGCAGATCCGATTGCGTTTTTCACATTTTGTTTTCACTTTCATACAAAGTCTCCATTCAATTGCGACGATATTTTGTAGTCATTTTATTTACTTAATGTGGCCTCATATGACTTCCTTTTTCTGTTGAATTAACCCTCAGTTACCATTCAGCCTTGTGAGCATGCCGTATGAATTCTGCCTAGCAACAAGTAGTCATGCAAACATGTGACGTGTTCATGACCAAACAGCAATTCCACAGCTCTACTTTGATGTCTTTGTTAGACAGTCAAAATTAAAAAACATTTTTTTATTTTTTTTCAAATAATAAATTAGTAATTGTTTGTGTTGCCACTACAATTTATTACAATATTGCCATCAAAGGAAACAAACAGTGAAAGGGATAGCTGCAGTTTTCACGGTACTTAGTTAACCTAAACCCACGAATTATTTTCATCAAAAAGTCATCTGGTGCAAATGACAATTATTTGCATGGTTTTTTTTCAGCCTGACAGCGAAACACAAGCAATGTCGCCAGCTCAGGTGACCTCACAAGTGTGTGCTCCCTCCTCACTTGTCTGTCTGGCATCTGGGACTTTCCTAAAGAGGCCCAGCAGAGGTTCTGCTGAGTGTGAGCGGAAGGGGGGAGGAAGGCTGCGTATTGGGAAGAATCAGGATTTAATCTGTATTCAAACGTTGAAAGAAATGTAAAAAACACTCTTAAACAGATTTCCTCCCACATATAATGCCATTATATGTCATGTGGAAAATCTCACTAAATCCACCATTGTCAAGCGCCAAACAGGCCTACAATTCAGATGTATAAATGCCTTGTAGCAGCATATTGAGCAGAGGAGACACATGCTGCTGTCCCATGTGATGGGACATGACACTAGGTGTGGTGTTCTCCTGTCTTTGGGTGTATTGTTACTTTCACTTCCTAGAGCAGGAGGTGATTAACTGAAGAGTTGGTGACTAATTTAGGAAAACATTTAGTGGTTTGGTTCCGGACTACTGCCTTGTGACTGCAACCACGGATGCTGCTCATTTTCTCCCTGGGAGCGACAGCATGGTCTCAGTCATGAGATAATCCAATATGGCGGCTGCTGAATCTGCATGTTTTTTTCCGCTAACCTTTTCAGATGTGCGACGGTCTACTTATGACATGCAATCCAAAGGAGCTGGGCCATTGTCGCAAATGATTACTTTTTTAAAATTAAGTAAAATTATTACCGTCATGTGAGCAACAAAATTATTTCATGCATTTAAGATGCAGCTGCACTAATCTGTGACCAAAAAAAAAAAAAAAAACTTGCAACATAGCAGAGCTGAATGCTGAGTGGCAGGTCGGGCCCCACTTCCTTCTGCTACTGCCTTCCTCTGGTCACACCTTCTTTCTAACATTGCGGTTCCATTTGCAAGAAATTCTTACCAAAGATGAGGACCACAAAAAAAAAAAAAGAGAGAAGCAAGCGATCACATGCACTGAGCAGCTGATCTCTGTTTCCTGTATCTGCATGACAGCCAAAATACTGCCTTATACAGAAACACAGAGACTAAGCATCAGGAAACAAACAGCAGAGGGCTTCAAAAGTTAAAAGTTAGACATGCTGTTTGAAGGAGAGCACCGCTTTCACTTGCTGACCATATAGGTACGAGAACGGAACTGCCGGTCGCTTTGAGACCACCATTAGAAAATCAGGCCTCTTTCACAACACGGCTGGGATTGACTGTTGTTTACCGAGGAATGTTTATGTAACACTGCAGGGCTTCGTTATCTAATGTGAGACTGGGCCTAAGTAATTGCTTTGCGCAGGTGAAGGCAACTCTCGCAGGCCTCCGCAAATAAACAATTGTTCTATCGCCCCCGACGAGTATGGCAAACATACAAAACAGAACGAGCGTGAGATAACATGGCATCATGAGTGTGCGTCGTTGGGTATTTTTGGATGGAGGCTGAACTGTAAAAGGCAAACGGATTTCTCTGAGTCTCTCTCCCACTCTGACAGGAACAGAGTCAGAAGTTTGGCTGCTTTTCAAGATGACCTCGTTGCTCTGCGTGTGCAAATATCTGCCGCTAGATGGCGATGGAGACCATTCGACAGACTTTAAAGCCCATCCAAAGGGGGTCTTTACAGTAAGGAGCCCCTGTGGAACAATTCACCTGTGTGTGGCTTTTTGCGTTATATTAAGTGCGCCCTGGACCTTTTGGGAAGCGGGTAATTAAAAATGCCATGAAACAAAGGGGGGGAAAAAAAATGGAAGATTAAAAAGTTGGTGATGAGCAACTGATGACGTTTGAATGTTACTTACCAGCAGTTCCTGTGGTCTGATGGAGTTATCTGTGTAGATGCAAAGTTTCTCTGCAGTTAATGGACGAGTCTCTTTCAATTTGGATGCAAGAAACATGCAAACCGCTCCCAGCAGTTGCAGGTTACACTTTTTGGTGGGGACGACTGCTAGAAATCTGTCTAAGTAGTTCATGGCCAGGGGAAAAACTTCTTCTTCGCACTTCTGCTCCTCACAAACCTAAACAGAGAGAGGACGAGGGGGAGAGAGCGAGCGAGAGAGACAGAGAGAGAGAGAGGGGGGGGGGGGGGGGAGAGAGCACTACAATAAATACAACATACAATAGAGCAGCTTTCAATGACGTCTACTTTTATTCCCCAACACTTGAAAACATAAATAAGCTTTAAATGACATAGAAAAGCACATACAAATGGGATGACACTCAAAAGTTGGGGACCGGCCAAGAATTTGCGCTCGGTCCTGATCGGTTGCGACATCACATTTAATCTAAGTGATGATTACACAAAACGCGAATTAAGGGTGAAACCCGTCAATAGCGTCACATTCCTGCAGTTCATTCACTAAGATATGAATTCTAGTCACAATCGAGCCCAGCCAGAAAACACCCCGCTTGGAGCGCAGCACGCGGAAACAACTTTTTCTTCATTCGTCATGTTTTTCAAAAAATATTTAAAAATAGAAATAAATTGTCCAGATGCATTTCTTTTACACCATAATACACTATAACGCCTTACACATCATACCCGACTATTCCTCTCCAAATTCTCCGAGGACTAATGTGAATAGTATGTCAAAATAAAAAACAAGTCGCATAAGGTTGGGGTAGCGTGCGTCACCAGCGATCCGATATATTCACTTTAAAAATTAATTAAAAATATCCAGTAGGTCGGAACTGGACAATATTCACATGAAAATAAAGCGGAGAGCCTCGGCAATGTTTGGAGTTGGATGTTAGTGAGAAATAAAAGAATTACGGTCGACTTTTGAACATAATTCCTGTATGAGGCATGGCGAGGGGGGAATAGCCTGGCGCAAATAGGCCCTCGCCCTTCCTCCATTTCAAACAGATACCCACAACGTTTGCAACGTTAAAACACATAATTTGTCCAATCGTGGGGCAAATAGGTTCGCCCTGTGCCATAGCCGAAGCATTTTAGGTGCTGTTATTGCGTTTATGACATTGTAAAGTCCTCTTAAAAAGCGCAAACGCTCCCGTAAAAAAAACAACATGGCGAATCGACCAGCGCGGTGCTCGGCGAGTGCATACGTGTGCATGGAAATAGTCCGTCTATCTTTAATAAAATCAGTAAAAATGGCCAAAACAGCCGCAGTGCACAGCTCAAGGGACACGGGTGGCAAATATTTACAATCGTTATGTATGGAAGATGAAAGCAGCGCAAAGACGAGCGACACTAGCGGACTTTAAAACGCCGAAAAGCACGTAAAAAGCCAATATTTTACGAAAGATGAACAAATGTAGCCGCGCACTGGGAACATTTTAAAAGGACACAAGCTTTCTGTGACGTTCATACCTCCAACATCCAAGTGGCGACCATCCTCCTCATAAAGGGCTGAATGTCTCTCTGCACCCCTTTAAAATACGAATATTGAGGTAGAAACCTCTCCTCTATGGTCAACAAGCTCTGGAGGACCCGGTCATCACAAAGGAGGTTCGGATCTGGACGAGCCCTGATATTGGTGTCCATTTCGAGGCAGAGCAGCTCCATGGCGTTTGGCTTAAGTCACAACAACAAAAACAAAAACTAAAAAAAAAACAAAAAAAACAACAACAACACAAAAAGAAGCAGGATCACTGTATAGGAAGTGTGTCGGAGAGCAAAAACACACAGTGGTGGAAGGGAAAGTGTAAAGGAGGCATTAAAAAAGAGGCGAGACTGCAGGGGCTCCGTCCGCGTCGTCCTGCCTCTCGTTGTCGAGAACTTTTCCTGTGTGTCCCCTCAGTGCGCCTCTACTTGCATCAGGCGCATTTCAAGGCTGCGCTGCAGGCGTGCGCAACTGACGCAATTCACTTCATTAGCTCCGAGCAGCACACGCATGGCTCTCTTTGCTTTCTTTCTTCTTTACCATGTGCGCATGCACACACCGCTTCAACAGCCTTCAATTTAACTTATGCACCATTTTACCCTCAAATGTCGAATAACGCGTTAAAGCGGCTTGATTATCTTTGGGAGCGTTGACTAGCATACAATTGTTTAAATACTATAGGAAGAGATGTAATTTCATTTTAAGTTTACATTTTCATGAAAGGTACTTCACAACGTGAAGTTATGTTTACTCATAGCATTTTTTAAAATTCTTAAAAGACCCCTGTGTTTCTTACAGGGATTCCATTGAACAAAGAGGGGCCACCATGTGCTTTTCCAGAGCAGGGCACCATTAAAACAGCACAATAACCCCCCCCCCCCCCCCCCCCTTTAGAAATATGGCATAGACAAGTGGTAGATTGCGTTTATTAAGAAGATAGAAAGAAATATACTGCCTAAAGAGTTGAGAATCTGCATGGGTAAATATGTTAATCCTCCCCCGTATCCCCTATTCTTCTAGGGCGACTTCAAAGCTGTGTGCTGTGAATGAAGGCCGCAGTGCATCAGGGGAAGACTGTAAAGTCCTCCCATGCTTTGGAAGCTGGTCTTTTCCATTAAGCTCCTATAGGCTGCATAGCGCTCCTGGGAGAAAAAGCAAAGGAAATGTCTCTTTAAAGTTTTTTTCCCCTCACTCTCCCCTCCTCTCGTCAGTCTAAAGTAGTTTCCTCCTCCCTCTGCGTGTATCTATTTGCATAGCCAATAGTTCCTCAGAGTTTGACCAGGCTGGGCGATTGTTACTGGGCAGACTTCCTCTTACCTTCCTCCCCCTTGCTGTCTCCGCTGGGATGCAAAAGACACATCAATGAGTGGCGCAGCTAAATATGTAATTGCATGGAAAGGGATTCAATTCATTTCAACTAGTCCAGGCGCAATCGGTGCTCACATGACGAATGATAGACTTGTATGCACAAAAGTACTTCTAAAAACATCTGATACCAATAACAGAGCAGACGTGAACTGTTAAGTGATGCTCCTGAAATATATTTCAACTCTGACGAATGTAAACGAAAAGAGCGACAAAAAGGTGCGCTGTTGGAAGCAGGTGCTCCAAACTGTCCGAGCGTCCCATGCTGCCACAGACGCTTCCTTCACCTGCATGGATCACACCTGCGGCTGTTTGCACACCGATAGTCATCTCTCCGCATGCAAATAGGAGGATATGCGACCCCCTATTTGCTCATTTGCATACCTTGACGTGTCAGAGCTTGTCTGCTGGAAAACTGCAACCAGGAGCGAATTGACTAAACAAAATAATACATTGACGTTTTTGGTGATTATATTTGTGTGTGAGTTCCTAAATGCATGTAAGCACCACGTGGTTGAATTACACATGTGCCTAGGCGCCCACGCCCCATTGTGCAGTTCCATGAAGGAACACCGTAAGGCACATCACAGGCGGAAGCGTTCACTCAGCATATCAGAATAAAGCTGTAACACATCTTTGCCAGGACACGTCAAAGCTTTCTGGCATTTGCGGTCAGACGTTTTACTAAGAACCTAACAGTCAATACAAAAATTAAACTAAAGTTTAAGTGCGCAGCACGCCGCAAGAGCACGTTCGGACAATAAGAGGTATGTTTCCTGTATAGTTTTTTTCAAGTGGATTAAAAAAAATCCCCAAACCCGAAAAAGTATTGTGATAAAAATGTAAACAATGTAAAGAATGACAAGATAAAAATATTCCGGGTTTTCAATTGGAGTGAGTCATCATCACTTTACTTTTACAGTTAAATTCCCCGCGGGTCCCTGTCATGGATGATTGTTCTTTTTTGATCACCATGACAATCGGATTCGGGAGGAGAAGAAATGATGAGGAAAATCGGGTGGGGAATTCATCAGAGCTCTACCGAGAGAGCTAGATAGATGACAGCAGCTCACTTGAGTACATGCCACACTGACGGTGTTTTAAAACATATAAGGTGATAAGAAAATGTCTTAGATTATATTTTGCGTTTCCAAAGTCACACAAATGTAAAAAAAAAAATAATGTATATAATCATGGGAAAATATTGCAGTTAAGAAGGTCTTGGTGGCCACTGTAGCCTGAAAAGCAAAAATAAACAATGTGTGCAAATTATTTCCATTTTCTTTTCTTATCTTTGTCCGTTTTGTTCTGAGGTGTTTGCCAAACTGTAGCCACACTCGTTTGCATAGATAAGATCAGCTGAGGTATGTGAAAAGAAAATACCCACAGTCAAGTCTGCATGGAGGGAGCATACCTGACATGCAGGGGCTCCCCATTCACATTTTTATTTCATTTTAAACCCTGCAAATTCCATTAAGAATTTATAGGAAACAAAAAACACATTTCTGGGAGAATTATAATGCATGGAGCTTGCAAAGAAAATATAAATATTTATCCATTTGACATAATAAAAAATGATTCATTTCAAGCCCCACCTGGATCTCAATGATGTCTTTTATCAAATAATTTAACTCTTGGATGTTTTCAAATATTATGCTCCTTTTAATGATTCTTTATTCTCTGAATTTGTAATTTATATATTTTTTTCTAACAAGACATATCTTCTTTAGTTATAATCAGTGAATGATTGTTGAATCATTTTGGTCTCAAATTCATCACAATTTGATAGTGACAAAATTGGAGCAATAATATGAATATTTTAGGTCTTTAAATTCACACATGTTCATTTCTTAAATTTATAGTTGATTAAATTGTTTGATATCAATTTGGTGCAGATTCTACAAGCATGAAAAATGTATTCGCAATCAAATCTAAGTAAATGTAGAAATACTCTGTGAGATTAGAACACAAGCAAATTAATAATAATATTATTAATAATAGTACTAAAATGATAATAATAATGACAACAATAATACAATAAATCAGCAGCAATAATAAAAATCAACAGCAAATCTTTCACCAGGAATATGTATCACAATGTAGCAGTATTAAAATAATGTTAGAAATGTGAAAAATATTCCCCATGTTTCGATAAGAAAAATATTTCAGTCCACATTCTTTTTTTTTTTTTAATTTCCTCTTTAATTAAGCAGCTGCAAAAAACATCACTCCTTAGTTTATCACCAGAAAAACAATCCAGTAACACAGAAACAGAACCCATTGATGAGAGATCACCTCCTCACTCATTTGTCTTACTTACATCATTAATATCATTTGTTTGCCACATTCACATTTCCCCATTCTTGCTGTACGGCTTCATGGTTCACCAAGTGCAGATGTGCATGCCAAACAATAACAAAAAAAAGTTCGTTATACCAATAAAAACATGAGAAGAAAAACAATGCCAGAAAGCATAATGGGGAAAACACAATTCTCCAGCTAGAGTTGAAACACAGTGAGTCAATATTTCCAAGTGAGTGGGGGAATTATAGTCCTCTGACCTAAAGGTATCAATTAGAATATGACTATAATCTGACAATACCAGAGAAAGACCTAGAAATCACGCTCCACAATTGTGTGGAGTTGTACACTGGCAAATAACTTGCATATCAAGGCACTGACACTGAGCAGGGAGCCTATCTTCCCCTAAATACTTGGGCTTGATACTATTATTTGTTCCCTTTCATGTTCAACAGTGTTTCCCTGTGATGTGTTGAAATTTGGCATCTTCCCTTAAATCACCTGTTCTTCTGGTGCTTTTCCCCTGCACGGGGCTGCTGTTCAGATTTGGCATTGAGCGCCCTGCCTGCAGACTTCCCTCAGACTCCCTCAGAAATTCTTCACGAAAACACATCCTCCCAAATTCTTTGAGACATCCCATATCTCAACAGCTGAACGCAAAAATAAAACGAGACGGAGCAAAAGGAAAGATGTTGATTGTGTTGACTGTGTGATGCTTAGTGGGGATTTTACACGTGAAATCAAGCACGGTTTAGGCAAGGGGAACACCATGTAACAGTCTGAAATGCAGAAAACCTGCTGGTCAGTTTAACACCTTTTATTTACATTATTGAGCCCTCAATTCCTTCAGCTGGAATGTCAGCTGTGGCGGCTTTTTCATTCTATTTTAATTCATTGATTGAAACACACAACGGGGAGGATCATTTTTTGTTTACCAATCAACACTCTTCACTAGCATACTGAAGGATTTACAACCAGATGAAGGAAAACATACATATTAATGTGTTTACACAATACAGACAACGAAGAATGCAGACAAGTCTATTTTGACAGATAACAGCAACATTTCTTGCTCGACCTTATCTACAGTTCAGTACCAATGTGAATATGAACAACAGTGACTATTGCCCCCCCACCCACTAAAGGGTGAAAAGGAAGACTGTTCCAGTTGAATGTTTCGGGGTCCTTTACATTGGAAATGCAAAGAAATGTGGCTGACTTGGACTTCTCCATTCATCATGGTTTACCAAAAATATTTAAAAACAAAGAAATCACCTGGATCCCATTTCTTTGCACCATAATAAAGTACAAGGCCTAATGCATCACGATTAATACAATTGTGTACAACAAAAACAAATAAAATGTCAAAATAAATGAAAATTCACAAGAGGTCAGCCAATGGTAAGACAATACAGTGATCCCTCGCCACTTTGCGCTTCATCTTTCGCGAATGCCCTACTTTGCGAGTTTATGGGTGATGGGAGAACGGCCTTTAAATACACGCTGATAGTGCCTCTGAGCAATGCGGGTCATTGCGGAAAATCGTGGGGTACGTGGCTGGCTGCCGCACACGTTGGAAAAAAGCACTGCCGTCCAGAATTCGGGATTGCTACAATGTGCCCTGATGGAGCGGGGCAAGCCATGAGCAATGTGCCGTGATGGGTATTCCATTTTTGTGGGTGGTTCTGGAAGGCATCTCCCGCGAAAAACGAGGCCTCACTGTATAGTCACATAGATATTTTTATGAAATATCCAGCATGTCTGAATTAGATCGCATATATATGAAAATAAAGCACAAAAAACTTGGGAATGTTTGGAGATAGTTCATGGGAAATCTAAGAATGAATTCTTTTTCAATAGACAGGGTATTGAAAACATCCTACCAATTGATTTATTGTCATTCTCAGTAATGGATTTTAACATTCACTCTGGCATCACAGGTTCCAAACCAGGATATGAAGCCCTGCATTGTGCAGAATATCATCACAACGGTGACGATAATCGTCCTCAATTAACGGCGGCTGCACAAGTTGCCCCGCACAGTCGCTGGGACAATAACGCCTGGCAGATGTGGCTTTACTTTACCCAAGAAACAACCCGTCTGGTATTCATTTACCTTTCCTCTTAGCCCCCCATTTTATTCCTACACCCTTCCTCCCCTCACATTCCTCTCCAGGTCTTTTGGACCCCACTAACAGTCTCTAATGCTGCCATTGAACAATTCAACCAATGAGCTGAGAGGCTTAATATTGTTCGTAGTGTCTTGAAAGGCAAAGTGCTGTCCTTTTGTCTTTGCCACGTTCTGTCCTGCACCCGAGTGAAGGCTGCAGCGCGGCTCAGCTCAGCTGCCGCCGCCGCTGTCTCTTCGCCTCCAGCTCTTCCAGGATTTTCCCATGTTCCTATCACCAGCCCTTGACTTTGTCACTCATGCAACAGCTGCTTGCTGATACCACAGCAAAGTTCCAGCCTATTGCGAGCCCTTCTTTCACTGTGCACACACAGAACAAAGGCATTGTTAATCCCGCTGAGTCCTTGGAGCACTAACTGCATTTTTGTGCAAAAAAACTCCCAAGAATGTTGGAAAATTGTGTCTGTCGGTAGTTTGGAAGGATCAACACATCCTGAGGACTTCCACCCCCGACGAGAACAACCTTAGAGTAAAACATAGTTATGGTGAGCTTGTGGCTGGGCTTCACTAACTCAATAATCATTCAATAACTCTGCCTGGCAACTGATTAATGGAACCAATCACGCAATTAAGCAACCTTTAAAAAAATCAAAAAAAAATATCAACCATTTTAAATAGTTGTGACAGCGGTCATATTTGTAGGTGCATTGTTGATGCTGCCTGCTGTATTGTGATTTTAGGTCATTTTTAAATTAGGATTTTACACAAATATATAAAGAGGAAGATGCCCTTCAGTGTTTCGTCATTTAAAATTAATTTCAAATGTAAAGAGAAGAGAGAATACACTATAGTGAGTGAGCATTGTTGTATGCTCTCTGTATGTGCGAATGCACTGTGTGTTAAAGTAGGAGTAACATAAATGCTAATTTTGGTTAGCCCGTCTATGCTAATTAACAACAAGGGTGCACATAAAATTGTTTGCCGTGGTCCTAAAATGAGCAACATAGGTTGTCGTTTGGTGCTCATTTTTATCCCAAACCACTCAGACTGCCATCAAGATGACTGAGCTGCATTCTTCTCATAATCTACTCATAACCCGTAATGTTGGCATGAAGCCTGAGGATGTTTGTTAGACAAAATCATAAAGTCACAGTTTGAATATGCAATTATTCATTCTGATCTATATTTTTACAACATGTTGTCTCTATATGTGGATTTTTTTTCAGGGGGGATGATATGAAAAACATAAAGGCACACCCTAACACACACATGTTCTATATGGTTTGCTTTGCTGGAGTCACCATCACAACAAGTTTTCAATTAAGAGGGAAGAGTTACCAAAATAACCAATGTGCTCAGAAGACCCCCGCCCTAAGCAAAACCAAGTCAACACCTGAGAGTGCAACAGCTCTAACATGTGAATATGACACTAAGTGGAATTACTGTTGGCCCCGTTTTCCTATCCGTGTGCAGATGGTAACAGATGGCACATGGGATGTGTGGGTGCCCTTAGCAGAGATGAGAACCAGATTACTGCAACAATTCTTAGTGGGCTTCCCTCCATCTGCATGTGCATCAGGTACTCACGTCTGCTTGGGGATGAAGGGATTAAATGAATTGAGTGGTAGCGCATCCAGCAGAGAGGTCGACAACAAATTAACACGGACTGACGACAGCCAAAAACACAACATCGGAACATTCCAGAAACCTGTCTTAGAGACACATAGCTGCAGCTTCAAGTGGAGCCAAAAACACTCTGAGAGTAAAGGACACGTCACAGGTATACCTTTGTCCAAATATAATCTAGCTCAGGGATTACCAAATTTGCCAAGTCATGACTAGGGCTGGGCATAATAACTGAATTAGAATTGTGTCCACAGTGACAAATACTCTAGATGTACGTATATTAGGGCTGAACAATTAGTTGCAGAGTACAAAATTTGCTACAAACAAAATTCCCCCTATGTTGAGCAGTAACCAATCAAAACACATCCTCCGGTCAGGCAATTTGAAAATGGCAGCACCCTACCGAGTGGTCAGCACTTATGTTTCAAAGAGGATGAATTGATGCTCTGTTGTCCTATGTCATGAATGAAACTGTTACATGATATCAGAAGTTATCATCTAAGTGCCCCTACACTGTTTTGAATTTGTGATGTCATTGACTGGAGACCTGTAAGCTTTCCTTTTCATTTATTGATATTTTGTTTTTTTGGTCAAGATGTTAAGTTCACTGTTTGTGCACAGAAATGGCAACCCCAATGTACAGGCAAAATGTTTGACATCGTTGGTGGCGTCAGGCCCGCCAACCCCTGTGTGTATTTAATGGCTACATGTGTTGCTCCCTATCCCCCACTCAGAGTGGCACAGAGGTAGCGGGAGGCTTAACAGCCTGGGAAAAAGTTGAACAGTGTGAAATTACCTTGATCCAAAGATTCCTGCTGCATACCAGCCCAATGAACCCATAACAGAGCAGGCACTCAGTCGGCGAGGCCTGGCTGCAAAGAACAGCTGAGACCTTACAGAGGGGGAAGGGGAGAGGAGCTGTAGGGAGGTGAAAGAAAGATAAATGGGTGTAGGAGAGGTGCCCAACCCACGTAATCTACAGTCCACAGCGAGGGGCAGGGGTCAGGGTGTCTATACAGTATCTAATGTATGTACATCCTGTGATAACGTGGGACAACTGTTAGGTGGGGCAAGGCTGACTTGCTATAGGACAATTTCACCCTGGAATTGAGTTAGGAGAAGTCAGTCTAAGACCTCATGATGTCAACAAATACATTCAATGTGAAGTCCTCAAAGAGCACTGATCTCGGCTTAACATTTGTCACCCGACAAAGCAGTGATTTAATTACTATAGTTATTTTGGCTCATTTTTGGCATCCGAGCTTACATTTTTATTTACTTTAACAGGGTTAGCATTTGAACATATGACACTGTATTTTCCATTGTTAGTGTAAAATTGCCAAAAGTCCAATAGTACTCAAGTTTCTGAAATGTCTTAACAACAAGCATCTATTCATTTACTATGCAGCTTGTCCATATTATTGTCTCAGTTATACTCCAGTTTAATTTAGGTCAGAGATGGGGATTGTACACATACGATTCACGCTCATGTTCACACCCATAGGCAATTTAGAGTCTTGACCCAAAATGCAGGTTTTTGGGAATGTAACCGAGCGGGAGATAGGAAGCAACACATGTAGCAATAAAAGTCACAAAAGGACAGGGACTTCACACTGAGACGCTCAAATGGAGGTTGGCGCTCAGATCTCCTGAGTGTGACACAGATGTGATAACTACGACTTCAGTGTGTTACTATTTTAAATAACTTGATTTCTAATGAAGCTTTTAAAATAAAGTCAGATTTGAATGAAACCGTGGTTATCGTCCCTGTCTCCTTTCTGAGTCTGAATTGCCAATTCAGTCCTCAAGACAATTAAAGGAACAAAAAACACATACACATAGCTAGACTAGATTTACGTGAAACATGATAGCAACAACAATGTACCCGGCAAGAATGAACAAAACCAGCAAACTAAATCCAAGTAGACAAGACAAGGGGGTCCACCTGGACAAGACATTAATTGGTTCCAGGGAGATGATTGGCTGACACAAGGAACAGGACTGACAAGAACAGATGAAGACGTAAGCCTAGCGAGTTGACAAGATGTGAAAAGGAAAAAACATGAAACAACTCAACTAAATCTAAACTAAACAAAGTTAACAACATCAGATCATGACAGTTGACCTTTTTTATTGACTTGAGCAGAGGGAGGTAAAGCCACTTTGAGGTGAAAAAACAGTTTCCGGGTCATACCCAGCTTCAACGCATTTTATCATATCAGAGTATCTTCTGCACATCTGCAAATGTAACCCTGATAGAGTTGGATGTATGCCTTTCTATGATTCATTTTACAAAAATATGGGCCACGAATGCATTGAATATGAAGACTTCATGTGCATCTTGTCTAAAATGTAGAGCACTGCAACCAGATGGGAGACAGGTCATCCTGCTCACAACACAACATTTTCATTTGTGCCTTGAGTGTCAGGCTTACAACATTCGTATGTTATTGTAAAATGCATTAATAATGCCTTGTGCCTTACTTTCTATAAAGATTCCTGCAATTGTACTTTGATAATAGGCTTTCTCTTGAATGTCCATGAACCTCTAAAACAACAAACCCTACTTTATTGTCTTCCTCTAGCTTTGTATTTATAATTAACATTTTTCACAGCATACATTTCAAAACAGCAAACCAGTAAATAATGTGACCAATCAGCATATGGCACCTCCCATCTGTTCATAAGCCTTTATAAACCTGCAAGTAGCCTGCTAACTAAGGAACAGATGGACAAACAAACACAAATGCATACTTTGCTGGATTTCCCCCCCCCCCCCCCCCACCCCCCACCCCAATTCAACTGTTTGGCCTCAGAAGAACTCTGTACTCTGTAATGTAAAAGGTAAATACATTTCTAAAACAATAACCGTAATGGTGGAATAAGACAATTTGCACAATACATAGTGATACCTTGAATTATAAGTTGGTGGAAGATTAAGATAAACCTCTGCCAGTCACTATAAATTGCACAATCACTTTATTGTACAGAACAAACAGTCTAACTGAAAAAACTCGCACGGTACATCTGCGGGACAGACTTTACATCCATCTCATTGGCCTGATCAGCTGATACTTTGAATTTGATGCTATTTTTTGGATTAGGTGTAACATAATAATTCGACAATCCAATCAATGATTGGATCAACGAACATTACAGCCAACAGAATCTGGTTTACTTTGAGGACATTCTGCCCTGCCATTGTGTATGATTGAGTCCGAAAGTTTTAGCCTTGGCAAGTGTCTTGTGAGCTGGAACCGGAAATTCTGCCACCACAATCTTGAATATCTGATGAAAAATCATCATCATCATCGGCTTCCCTGCTCTGAGCACCTATATGACAAGCTGGACCAGAAGGCAAAGGTGTGAACACAACAAATGTACCAAAACATATTGCCGACAAGAAGCAAGACAATTCAACAAAGCCACTTGATCTTGGTCTGACTTGGATTTACACTTCTGCATGTTTACACAGAGGCCCACACCACTTTCCATGACAACCACTTTGCAGTTCAGGTGTTTTGTTTTACCCCACTCATCCGATTTCCTAATTGTTTGAAGAATCAGAAAACCAAATATTCCAGGTCAATATTTCCAGTACAACACATAAATTGTGACCATGTACGCCAGTGGCGTAGCCAAGCCAGGGCGGCGCCCCGGTTAAGACTCCCTGCGCCCCAGTTGAAAAATGCTCATGCCGTTTTTTTCTTTTGGTCTTGCGCGAATGTGCTTGCGCTATTCTATGTGCGCGATGTTATCCATTCAGCGTTTGCCTCCCGGACCCGGATGTTGTTTTAGCGATCAGCGAAAGGCGTGGGTGATGTTCGATTTCTTTTTTGCCTGTGGGCGCGCGCCCCTACTGGAAAAATTCCTGGCTACGCCACTGATGTACGCTTAATGTCTAACAGCACGGAGTATCATTTCAAATAAGCATGCGCGTGACTCACAAGAGGGACAGCAGAAAATTACATGCAACAACTCATGCCCATATTTAAAATATTTCTATCCAAAACAAGACAAAAGGACAAAAAGCTATAAAACGCTCAACTAGAGAACTTTGTGTCACACGATAAACATGATGGATAACAGTTTAGGAAATAGCAGAAAACTGTGAGGTCCGGTTGGGCATGATGATGGCGATGGACCCGTTTATGTTCCATTACCTCTGGAATGTCTACTGTGGAGTAAGCAAGCAGATCAGAGGCTGGCATTTACCTCTCAATCACCAAGCCAACCCCTCACCCCTGTAATCATGTTAGCTCATACATAATCACATTTCAATTACTGACAAGAGTGTGACCCTTGCCTCCCAACATGACTAATCTAATACATGTGTTTCCTAAAACACAGAAGGATGCCTTATTGGGCTAGACACGGTAGAGAGGGGGGGGGGGGAGAAGCATGCATCAACATGCTGTGTCATTCCATGGCTATAAAAAGGGACGCCGCTGTTTCCTTCTGATCCTGCCTGGGAAGTGGGCAGCTATTTATAGAGAACTGTACATGGCGCGTGGACATGAGGTAAACACTCCACTGGATTCTAAGTGAGGAGTTTTTATAAAAAAAGAATAATAATAATAATCCAAGATACATAAAAAAAATAGATAAAACATTCTAGAAATTGGCTGGAAATTCCACATTTGGGATGTTGTTTTTCATAGCGCATACCCCAATAGTTTAGGAGACTCTGTGCGTGTTGACGTCGTCATCCAATTTCTTTTTTTCTTGTCCCAAGGTAAAATCCCTTTCAACGAGAAAAGTACAGGCAAATGTGTGGTGAACGTCAGGGGACCGTTTGGCGAACATTTGCGACCGAACGATTCCTGCTGACAAGCAATATTTGCTACCTTAGTGAATAGTCGCAATTGTTTGCAACTCAGTGGGTTACTTTGCCAAATAAACATGGAATGTGTATACTTTGTTTTATTCAGTTCTACTATTCTCTGTGTTGTGTACGCAGCAGCCAATCGACAAGACACACATTTTCCCGAGTGGCATCCTGCGATTTTTGTGTGCTTCTCTCTCTATCTTGGCCTTTTTGCCACCCCAATGCTCAGAAGAGTGGAAAGAAAGAAACCACCACAAATACCTTCAGCCATTATTCTCCCCCCCCCCCCCCCCATCAGCATTGGAAAACAGATTTTTTTTTCCCTGCAAAACCTTTTTCCTGCCTGTCTCCATCCCTCTCCTTGCCTTTCATTTTGTAATTCGCAGTCTGTCACTCTGTGCCTGTATGCTTAGCGACCTTGTGTCATTATTATGGGCCAATTTGTGTCAATGCTAACATCCCATTCATCATCAGGTGGGGGGGAATGGTTTCCGCCAGGGCTAAGGGGGCTCGCATACCTCACCTCTCACATTTTCACCATGGTGGCATCCGCTCCTCTAAGGGGTAAGAGGTCAGAGTTCCAGACCTCCTGAGTGATCACTGACTAGTCGGGAGTTGTGTGCTGCGAGCCTGCTTTCCCAGCCCCCCATTCAGCGCCGCTGCGAGCCCCCAGAAGCTTTCTTACATTTCAAGCTCTTCCCCCACTCCTTTTCGTTATGGAAACTTTGCTCTCATCGAGCCCATTGATAACTTCTGTCGCTTGCTTGAGCTCATTCCATACACAACAAACTGATTGTTCTCATTTTTCTCATCAATCACTGAAACAAAAAAGAATACTGTAGGGCTATGTTGAACCATAATCAATACGTGCCCAGACAAAGTGAGTATGATTAGTTGCAAGTTTACCTGATGGGTCTGCAGAGAGATTTACACCCGTCTGCCTTTCCAAATCCTTCCTGAAAGCCTTCTCCCACCCACCAACCTCCACTGACTCAACCCCCTATCACATCAATGGCTGACAGCCCTTTCTCTCACTAAAACCCCAGCATGCGGGACCATGGTTTATTTCTTATGAATGAAAGGGCCAAACGAAAGTGCATTCCAGTCTCTGCTTTGAGGGGGAGCAGCTGCCTGTTTGCTGGAGTCTGTGTCAGACTGTCTGTGTTTTACCTCCACAGTTGAGACACTGGAGAGTTGGATGGAGAGTGAACACAAGCCCACGGAAAAGAAAAGTGCCATCATCAACAGGAAGTGGGGCCTGGGAGAAAGATGAACATGACAATGACGATGATGAGGTGGAGAACTAAAGCGGTGGCTCCTTGTGTGAAGCAGTGTGCGTAAACA